>NC_072738.1:81236896-81450658 GCF_026930045.1 Uloborus diversus
CATAACAACGCAAACGATCTCGGATGGAATGATCCGTGACTTGTGGAGAATTAGAATGGCATCATGTGTGATCTTAAATTCCGACGTGAGTAAAGCTGTTCGTGAATTGCGGAGAATACTTAAATTGGAACTTTGGATTTTGAAAGAATATTGTAACGGATTCGGTGAGACTTCCAACTTTCTTGAAAGGATGACACAGTTCTTGATAAAAACACAGGAAATTTATTTACACTATGTACAGGAAATATCGTCAACAACTGCTAAATTATTCATCAGCAATTAAGCAATTATCACACAACACCGTAAACTCAACGTTTACTCACGTATTTACTTCCAAATACGAAAACAAAACAGCGAAATGCCTCGCAATAAACAGAGCTAATACACTCTCAGAACAAATTCTCAATCGAAACTCCCCTCTTTATCACGCAGGACGCTTTAAAAAAAAGAAGAAGAATTTTCCACATCATTCTTACCTCTTCTCGAAATGCGTAGACCGTTATCAATGAAAAGAAAAGAAAATAGGGGTCGTATACTTTAGCCGAATGAAAAGGGGTTGTATATTCATTACGGGAAACTATTTACAGGTTACGTTACTACAATAATTACTATTTACAGGATTTGTAACATTGCCCCCTTCCTAAGGACTGCACAATCCCCAGAAAGAGTGCCAAACTTCTATCACATATTCACAATTACACACTAATTAATAACTAACAGATACAGAAAACACAATAATAACAAGAAATATTACTAAACATTAAAAGCAAAAATTATCTACAACTTTTATGTTATCAACCATGGTTGTTTACGTAATACTCATGAACTATGGCCATAGTATGGGGCTAACCGATCAAAATGTACAACCCTAGGTTTTGCATTAGGTGATTTTTGGATCCTCACTACGACGTCATTTAGTCGGTTAAGGACTTTGTAGGGTCCATCCCAATGCGACTGCTATTTGGGTGACAGACCTTTCCGTCGGATGGGATTCCATAACCAAACCTTGTCGCCTTCGTTGAATTCATGTCCAGTAGACCTTGTGTCGTGTCGGGTCTTCATCTTCTCCGCCGCGATGTTGATTCGCTCTCGTGCGAAGTTATGAACGTCTTCCAACCGGGCCTGGAGATCCTGGATGTACTCCTCAGGCGATGAAGGCGCATCCGGAGGACGACCGAAGACGAGATCACAAGGTAGCCGAAGCTCTCGTCCGAAGAGCATCTGAGATGGGGCAAATCCGGTAGTCTCGTGGACAGCACTGCGGTAGGCCAGCAGGAACAAAGGTAGCTTCTTGTCCCAATCCTGTTGATTTCTGGAGACCATAAGTGAGAGATTATTCTGGATTGTGCGGTTAAATCTCTCCACCATGCCGTCCGATTGTGGGTGTAGTGGTGTTGTCCTAGTTTTCTCAATTCCGAAAATTTGACATAGGCCCTTAAACACAGCAGAGATGAAATTCCTCCCTTGATCGGAATGAATCTGCAAAGGTGTTCCATATCTCGAGATCCAATGTTGGACTAGAGTCTCTGCTACGGTGGTAGCTTCTTGATCTGGAATGGGATATGCTTCCGGCCATTTGGTGAAGTAGTCGATGGAAACAAGAATGTATTTGTTCCCATCAACAGTTCTTGGTAGAGGACCCAGGATGTCGATCCCAATTCGTTCGAAAGGAGCTCCAACGTTGTACAGATGTAGCTTCCCTCTGCTTCTCTTCATCGGTACTTTACGAGCAGCACAGGCGTCGCAAGAATGGCACCACTTCTCCACGTCATCCTTCGCCTTACTCCAGAAGAAGCGTTTCCGAACTTTATTGAGGGTTTTCAAGACACCAAAATGTCCTCCAGTCGCACTACTATGTATTTCTTTCAGAACATCTGAAATCCTTGATCGGGGAAGTAGTAACTGCCACCTAGACGTTTTGCCGTCCTCAGATTCCCATTTTCGGTACAGTACGCCGTTCCGTAAATGGAGTGAATTCCATAAAGCCCAGTATCTTTTTGTTGCAGGACTAAAGATGGAAACGTCCTGCCAGCTAGGTCGCCGACTGTCACTCTCCATGAACTCCAAAATTGGTTTTATGTCGGGGTCTTCTAGTTGATCTTTTCGAACTTGGTCGTCACTCCATGGATCAGGTTCTGAAGATGTTGGAGTCACTGTCACCTGATAGGCAGTAGGGCTAGTCGTTCCATACTGTTTCTCGATTCGGGAACAATAATTGCATTTCTCAGGACAGGGTCTCCTTGATAAAGCGTCTGCATTACCGTGAGACAACCCTTTTCGGTGCTTGATCTCCATGTCATATTCCTGGAGCCGCTGTATCCACCTGGCTATCTGGCCTTCTGGATTCCTGAAGTTCAAAAGCCAAGTTAACGAGGCATGATCTGTCCGAAGCAGAAACTTTCGGCCGTAGAGGTAATGATGGAAGTGTTCTACAGCTTTCACTATGGTCAGTAACTCCTTTCTGGTGATGCAGTAATTTCGCTCCGACTTTGATAAGCATTTGCTCCAGTAAGCGATGACATGTTCATTGCCGTCAATTTCTTGGGATAAAACAGCTCCGATGCCCTCGTGGCTCGCATCAGTGTCCAGGATGAAGGATTTTTCAGGCTGAGGATAGGCGAGGATAGGCGTTGATGTTAAAGCCTCCTTCAGTCGTAGAAATGCATCTTCGCATTCTTTGGACCATTCAAACTTTTGCTTGCTCTCCGTCAGCTTATGCAAAGGTCGTGCAATGTTGGAAAAACCCTTTACAAACTTCCTGTAGTACGTGCAGAGCCCCAGGAAACTTCGCAGCTGATGGATGTTTTCGGGACGACTCCAACTCTTGACCGCAGATACCTTTTCTGGATCGGTTTGTACACCTTCAGAAGAGATGATGTGACCAAGGTAGTTCACTTCCCGGCGGAACAAATTACATTTGGACGGGCTTAACTTCAGATTGGCTTCCTTAAGCTTTTGCAGCACCTTCCTAAGATTTGCCAGATGTTCTTCGAAACTGCGTCCCACGATGATGATATCGTCTAAGTAGACCAGACAGGATTCGTAGGAAAGTCCTCTTAACACTGTCTCCATAAGACGCTCGAACGTAGCTGGTGCATTGCAGAGGCCGAAGGGCATCACTTTGAACTGCCATAAGCCTTGTCCAGTTGTAAACGCTGTCTTCTCTCGGTCATCAGGGTGTATCTCAACCTGCCAGTAGCCGCTCTTCAAGTCCAGGGTCGAAAACCACTTGTGTCCGGAAAGAGTGTCCAAGGTGTTGTCTATCCTTGGAAGAGGGTAACTGTCTTTCTTGGTGATTTCATTCAGCCGTCGGTAATCGACACAAAATCTGGTGGAGCCATCTTTCTTTCGAACCAAGACGATGGGAGAGGCCCAAGGACTGGATGAGGGTTCGATTACATCATTCTCCTTCATCTCTTTCAGGAGGGTTTCAACCTCTTCCTTCTTAGCGAACGGTAGTCGTCTTGGATGCTGTTTAATAGGGAGGTGTTCTCCAGTGTAGATCCTATGCTGCGTTAAATTCGTCCTGCTCACATCCTCCGATGTAGATGAAAACAGATGCTTGATGTCCTCCACCAATTGTTCCGCAGCAGTTCTTTGATCTTTCGATAATGGCGCACTCCCAATCAACTTTGATGTCAAGGACGCAGAAGACACAATCTCGGGGGAATTGATTCTTCAAATGATGCAGTTTACTGGAGTACAAGTTGCCAACACTTCACCTTTCCGGATATTCCTTGGCCTTTCACTCACGTTGGCGACCCTCACAGGATTACATCCTTCGAAAGGTCCACAAGCGTAGATGCTACCAGCACTCCTTTTAGGTTATTGCTTAGGTTAGGGTATTCAACGAGTCCAAATCGAAAACTATTGCTTTCTTCAAGGGAGCCAGGTATTAATGATTCTGACCTTGAGGGAATCGATAAATCTGTTTGGGCTATTATTTGATGAGCGGATTTTACATCACTTTCTGCGGGGAAAACGGCTATGTCTTCTCTCATCGAGTGCAGCTCATTAGTCTTGAAGTCGAGAGTGAAGTCATATTTCTTCAAAAAGTCCAATCCGAGAATGAAGGGGTCCGTGATATTAGCGACGAATGTCGTATGATGGTAGGTGGCATTCCCAAACACTATTTCCAAGTCCACTTTACCGTCAATCTCGATTTTGTCACCTGTCACAGTCTGGAGACTTACGCGTGGCGATGTCCACAGCAGTTTCAGTCCAAATTCACGAGTCACATCTGTCCTAATGATTGTCACATTGGCTCCAGTGTCGACAATCAGTCTGCAGGGGTTCCCATTTACATGTGCGTAAATGAAAAGTTCATCACTGCCACTACTAGAAGAGGAAATCTGCAGAGCTCTGGTGGTGGTGATTTCCTTCCCTCGCGTAGCTTGGCGAGCCGGACAACTCCTTCGCAGATGTCCTTCACTACCGCATTTCCAGCACTTCTGCTCTTGTTTCTTTTGGGCTGTTAAGCTGCTCAGATGTCTTGTCAAGTCACCGAGTTGTCTCTCAAGTTCAGCGAGGTGGGACGACCTGGAATCAGACTCATCAGCTTCCTGAGTCCGGATTTGATGGCGATCCGCACGGGTTGCTTCTTGGGCGGCCTCGAACTTCATCGCATACACAACAGCAGAATTCAGGTCTTTGACATCCGCCATCCGTAGAGCTTTCTGGATTTCCGGATCTCGAACCCCGTCGATGTAGTAGTTGAGTGCCAGGTTGTCTCGAACATCCGCAGGACAGTCGCAAAAAGCAAGATGAGACAGTCTCTCGATGTCCGCCGCAAGCTCTTGCAGGGTTTCCCCAGTTTTCTGGAAACGGGACTTCAACTGGAGTCGGCTGAAATCTTTCTGGCACTTCTCACCGAAGCGAAGCTCCAACGCAGATGTGAGGGCGGCGAAATCCAGGCGCTGGCTGTCCGGAAGGGTCTGGAGAATGGCCGCTGCGTCACCTCTCAGGGATGCTGCAAGATGACAGGCCTTGGTAGCAGAGTCCCATCCGTTCTCTTCCGCCACTATCATGAATTGAGTTTTGTAAACCTGCCACGAAGTTTTCCCATCAAATGTGGCAAGTTTAATGGACGGTCGAGCAACCGATGTGGGAGCGCCAAACTGTACAGAGCTGCTTTCCGCGGTCGCCAATCTCCTTTCCACGTCCTTAAAGATCTCTTCTTTAAATAAATGAAATCTTCTATCTTCTTCTTCAAATTTATTTTCTACAGCATTGAATCGGCTTTCAACGGTATCAAATTTTTCTTCAATAGCATCAACTCGATGCTCTATGTCATTAAATTTATTTTCCATCACAGTCTTTACCGAAATAAGGTCGTTTTAAATTTCTTCTAGGTTAGACGTTAAGTCCTTTTTCAGCACCGTTAAATCGCTTTTTAACTGGTCTTGATTTGCCAACATACTTGCAGTCAGATCACTTTTTAATTGTTCTTGATTAGCCGCCATATCATTTTTTAATTGTTCTTGATTAGCCGCCATATCATTTTTAACAGAGTTGATTGCATCAAGAAGTTGTTTTAATTGTTCATCCATTGCGCGAGTAATCACCATAAAATTAAAGTCCAAATTCAAAAAGTTTTTATGAAAAAATGTCCAAAGTCACACTTACTCCAAGAAAGTCCTAAAGTAGCCCCACGTTGGGCGCCAAATTGTAACGGATTCGGTGAGACTTCCAACTTTCTTGAAAGGATGACACAGTTCTTGATAAAAACACAGGAAATTTATTTACACTATGTACAGGAAATATCGTCAACAACTGCTAAATTATTCATCAGCAATTAAGCAATTACCACACAACACCGTAAACTCAACGTTTACACACGTATTTACTTCCAAATACGAAAACAAAACAGCGAAATGCCTCGCAATAAACAGAGCTAATACACTCTCAGAACAAATTCTCAATCGAAACTCCCCTCTTTATCACGCAGGACGCTTTTATAAACATCGAAGAATTTTCCACAACATTCTTACCTCTTCTCGAAATGCGTAGATCGTTATCAATGAAAAGAAAAGAAAATAGGGGTCGTATACTTTAGCCGAATGAAAAGGGGTTGTATATTCATTATACGGGAAACTATTTACAGGTTACGTTACTACAATAATTACTATTTACAGGATTTGTAACAATATCTTTCTGTGCATATTGAAAATGCAATAAAGCATTTGTTAGAATGGCATTATAATCTTAAATCGGGCCGTTTCCAAAATTTTAAAAGTATTTTTTTCTGAAAGAGCATGCTTAAAAACATAGGATCTGACCATTTTTTAAATAATTTGTTTAAGTTCAATATTTTTAAAAAATTACTTAAATCGGTGCGCTTTCATTGTTTATGCTTCTGTCCGATGACATCACAAATAATGAAATGCCATTCAGTGTTGCCATCCATAGAGAAAAATATTTAATTCGCATCTTTACTCACGTGTATTGGCAACGATATGGTTGATAACAAGCGTAGAGCGCAATTTTAATTCGCTTCTCGATTACCATAACGTGGAAACGTGGTAGAAAGATGCGCCAAAGAGCATCATTTGTGACGTCATCAAGACCACGCCTTGTTTAAAAAATCGGACATTTTAAAAAATTAATTAAAAAATAACTGTTGGGAAAAAAAAGTATTTTCTGGCTCCATGTTATTTTTACCACAAGTATATGATTAACGACGCTTTTTACAAAACATTTTTTAATGCCTAATGAGAAATAAAAGTGCAAGAATCAGAACAAAAGAAAATCAGTTAGATCACTTCACGTCCAGTCAAGGGTTAAAAAAAGGGCTGTGGAGTCGAAGTCGAAGAGTCGGAGTCGGACTGATTTTGGGTAAAGGAGTCGGGGTCGTTAGAAAATATGCCGATTCCTACTCCGGGATTCTTTTTTTTTTATTAATTTTCACTGACTCTCCTTGCATTAAAAAAAAAAAAAAACTGACTGCCAATTGAATCGATTACATGTATAAAAAGCCTACTAACGAGAAAATAACTGCCATCATAGAAATCAGTTGGCTTGAGTGTTTATCGAACTTTCTGTAAACGTTCCCTAGTTTTCTTGCTTTTTAACTTAAGTAATAGCAATTGTCAGCAAACGGTTTTGTTGCCTAACATTTTTTAATCTTTCAAATGAAAATAGAAATATAGTTCGATCTCAGTTGTAAAATAGTAAAGGAATTTAACAATTTAACAAATCGAGGGCCGTAGCTCGAGTGGAAACTTCCGAGGGTGTTCGACAAATTCAAATACGTTTTGACGCGAAAGCACGAATCCAAAATATCCGATGAAATAAATCTAATGTTTTTTTATTAAGACTAATTCTATAAGCTTGATTCTCACTAAAAGTATATGGAACAAAATCAGTGTAAACGATTTCTTAGTCACAACACTCAGGAATTGCAGTAATCTTAAAATCTTCATATTAAGATTAATTCTAAAGAAGCCAATAAAATTTAAATTGAAAATTGAACGAAGAAAAAATATAGGCATAGTAAAAACTATTCGTACAAAGCTGTATACCGCCGCGCCGCGCCGCATTTTGTGTAAAATTTGCTCCAGACGTACATGTGCCCGGCCTCTCCCCGCAATGTAGTGCCCTATTTTCGTTGAAATTTTGTAGATGAAATATAATTTAAAATATATTCTGGAAAATTTTCAGAATTAAAGTATTTATATTTTTTATAAACACTGAAATTAATTTGGGGTGTCATCTACCAGATGAGTCACCCGGGACAAACCAGCACCTCTCAAGAACTTAGACTTAGAAAAAAAAAACTTTTTTTCTTCCAAGTTACAGCTTTCAAAAATTGAAAGCACACGATTTGATCAATATCTATTTGTTAAACATTAAAAAGGGGCAAATTAATCCTTCCCAATTTAAAAAAAATGGGATTTTTAAGTCATTTCACTTTTAATCTCTTAACTATTGGAAAATTTGATTTTAAATTGAATTTCTAACGTTGTATGCATCTTGGGTTTACAATAAAATACAATCTGTGAAGTTTTCATGGAAAGGAATTGCTATTGCAATCTCTGTTTAGAGGTTTTTCGGGGAGGGGGGGGGGGGGGATTGAAAAAAATAGAATAAAAAATACGGAGTCGGAGTTGCAGTTGGAGTCGGACGTTACAAAATGTTGCAGTCGGCAATTTTCCCTCCGACTCCGCAGCTTAAAAATGGAGAAAGGGTTGCCATAAAAAAGAACTCGCCTTAAAGTTGTGCACGTACCCCTCTCCCCCCCCCCAAAAAAAAACCTTCATCCTAATTTATTAACGACTGAATACTCGTCATTAAAGTAGAGAGCATCATTTTTAGTGTAATTTATCACATACAGTATTATTTCAGCTTAGTACCTCAAACAGATTAAAACATATCTCCAGGAGATATATTTTCATCAAAAATATGTTTTAAAAACTTAGTTTATATGAAAGTATCACAAGTCACACCCCCAAAGTACATGATCAACGATATTTTTTTTTATTCTGTTTTTTTTTTTTAATATCTAAATTGAAATAGGATGCAAGAATCCGAAAAAAATCATTTGAATCACTTCGTGCCCAGTTAAGGGTAAAAATAAAGAGCGATGATTCCAGAATCAGAAAAGAACTGAAAAGTTAAACTCATAAAAGCAAGGCTAAGAGTGTGAAGAAAAACCCAAACAGATAAATAAAAATACTAAGTACTCCCGTAAAGTACGGAAGTACAGAACTGCACAGTCCTAAGAAAAGGTTCCTTTACAAAGTTCCTTTTAAAGGGTTACTTTACAGTATAATTCGCATAAATGGTTGACTAATGTTTTTTAAATAATTTTGTTGTAAAATAAATAAAGATTTAGTTTTTTTTATAAATGGATGAAACAAATATATTTTTACTCTGGTTTTTTAATACCTAAAAGGAAAAAAAATGCAAGAATCCGAAAATCATCAGTTGGATCACTTCGCGCCCAATTAAGGGTTAAAATAAAGGACGACGCTTCCAGAATCAGAAAAGAACTGAAAAGTTAAACTCATACAAGCAAGGCTAAGAGTGTGAAGAAAAACCCAAACAGATAAATAAAAATACCAAGCGCTCCCGTAAAATACGAAAATACAAAAGAGAGCTGCACAGTACACAGTCTTAGGACTTGGATCACTTTGCGCCCAGTTAAGGGTTAAAATAAAGGGCGACGATTGCAGAATCAGAAAAAAACTGAAAAGTTAAACTCCTATAAGCAAGACTAAGAGCGTAAAGAAAAACCCAAACAGATAAATAAAAATACCAAGTACTCCCGTAAAATACGAAAATATAGAAGAGAGCCTAAGAAAAGCATACGAAGAAAAAAATATTGGAATGCCAAAGTCGAGAGAGAGAGAAAGAAAAAGAACTATATATAAAGAAGAGAGAGAATTCTCGGTGAGAGAAGAACTCGGACCTTTTCAATATCCACGAACTGTCTGCTTAGAATTTTTCTTAATGCCGGCAATTGTGGGGGGCTCAAAGTGCCGCCGGGGCTGATGAAAGTGCCTGGAGAATATCCTCGCGGGGGCCATTAGGGTCCGCAGGCCTCGGCTTGCCTCGCAAATGGGTCCTCACAATAGCCTCGGCAGTTTGTTTAATAATGTCCCACAAATGGGAGTTTCATGTAAATTCTTCCGTTTTTCTCCTTGATTTTCATTTCATTCGGTGGCAATGAATGCGTTTAGGGAAAGCGTCGGGGAAAAAAAGGGATTTTTTTAAATAGAGAAGGGAGTCCCAGCAGGTTGAAAGGATGCGCACAAAAACGTAAATGAGTCGGCTGAAGAGTGAGGAGAAGGGTGCGCGGGCGGGCGTAGGGAATTTTCACCGAAAGTGAAATCGTTCTTAAGTATGTTTACCTCGTCTTTTGTTACGGTATAGGCATAGAAATGTAAGAATTCGCATTTATATTCATTCTATATGCGGTATTGTGGTGGTAGTTAAACCGACGGAGGTGATTAAATTCTATCAGATGCGTGGAGGCTAATATAAGAGTGCTTTTTAGTGAATTTATTTAGTTTCTGAAATAAAATTTAAGAATTTAATTTTGCTCATAAAAAGAGCCGCTCAACACAATGAGGTTAATTAAGTTATGGAATCTTATTATTATTATTATCTTTTTTTTTCTCTTTCTCTCTTAGTCTTTTTCTAAAATTATGTAATTAAAGTATTATCCACTTATAAAATGCATTTTCCGAAGGTAAGGCCATTTTATTATGATTTCAAGTTGTTCTAAGATTTACCACTTTAATCTCAAATGTTTGATTGTAGAAAGTTGCGGCAAAGTGCATCATTTGTAACGTCATACAGACCACCCCTTGCTTGAAAAATCATACATTTAAAAAAATTAATTAAAAAAAAACTGTTGGGAAAATAAAAGTATTTTCTGGGTCCATGTTTTTTTTTTTTTTTTTTGCTTATTCTATCCATTTCAATGACTAAAAGTAGTACTTTTGACTGAAGGAAACCACCCCATTAAGCATCAAAGGAGCTTTAAGTGATTTGGGGTATTAAATTGACAAACCTGAAATGCAAAACGTTTTTAAGCTTCATCATCAGCCTACGAAACTTATATTTAGTGCAGCTTCTTCATATCAAAGGATGCTTTTGTGTCCTGTAATTCCAAATCATCAGCAATAAAAGTTTGTGTTTCAAAACATTATTTTTTCTGATTTTCATTTAGTGTGGTTGAGATACGCTCTCATGCCGTTTTTAGTTTCAATAAAAATGAATATTTAGTTTGAATAGTTCTTCTGCAGAATTCAAAATGTCCGAATTTGTTTTGTGTTTTCTTTTCCATTTTAGAATTGAAATGTTGGTTAAAAGTCAACTTTTGAGATGTTGTTCACACAATTTTAACATAAAAAGTTGACCGCATGAAACACCTTTAATTTTTCCGCAAGTACCTTTATTTTTCTTTCATGAAAAGCATGATATTTCTTGTCAAAGACATGTTAAAAGTATTAAAATGTTATGAACTTCATTCGTTAAAAAAAGGAGTAAAAATCCGTTTAGAGTGTGTCGAAAAGAACTCCCATTCAAATCAAGAAACCTGGCTTGATATCCCAAAACAAATTCTTCCTGTCTGCATTACTGTTTCATAAAAAGATATTTAAATAAAAATGTCATAAAATCAAATACGTAAGGGAAGGTCTAGCTTTGCACACCAGAACGAACGGTTGATTTGAACCAATATGGCGTCTGTGGCTTTCTTCCTCAATACAGCACACTATGTTGACCCAGTACGTGCTGCCCCTGGCAGCAGAATTAAGAAGCAGCCCTTGTCCGATACTACCGCTGTCCGATACTAAACGACCTTCCCCTATACAAGATGAATAAATGATAAAAGCTGGATGTGTGGTGAAGAAGCTGCATTGACAGTCAGCCAAAGCCATCTCAATCTCGTTTTAGCCACCTGCACGTTGCAGCAAAACTGTATAGTGCTCTAAACTGGCTTTGGGCCTCGTCGTGTTTTTTTTTTTTTTTTTTTTTTTTTTTTTTTTTTTTTTTTTACCAATGGATTTATAAGCAAGGAAACAAGTCTCCCATAACTTTATCTGCCCCCCTCGCATATGTGCTCGAGTAATATGTGTTTAGTTTCAATTTTCCTCACATTTTTACCAAAACATTACAAAAATATTTTCAGCTGTTGAAACTTGAGTATTTTTATTGATTTATTATTTTTTTGGTTTCTTGGGCCAGGGTTGATTAGAGGCGCGGGCTCTTCACACTGCGGGCACGTAGATCCGAGCCTGCTTCAGTAGACCAAACAAAAAAATGCGTCACACGCAATTTTCGAAATTCTGGAGGAGGCACACTAACGGGAACTTCAATCGTAACGGAAAAAGTCCATAATTCCAACTTCATTCCCAATTTTTGTAATTAATTAAAATTAATGTGTGCTAATTATGCGATGAATTTCTTTCAATTTTACTATACTGATAACTTTTTTACTGATCCAATCTTATGTTTACTAAAAAAAGTAGGGTCTGGTGGGGGAAAGTGGTCAATGGGGTAAAGTGGTCATACGTCAAATAAGTGACTATAGATTGGAAATAAATGTTCGAATGAATGTAAAAATTTTATTTTAGGTTTGGGAAGTTAGAAACTACATTTTGAATACAAAATTTCAAAGCTGGAAAATTTTTATTTGGTAAAAAAAAATATTTTGTGTAAATATGAAATTTTTAAAAATCTAAACACCTCTTTTAACTTCTTTGGGAAATTTTGTTTCTTAGAATTCTGAACAGATTGAGGGCGCAGGAAGCTTCCTACATGTCTTAAGATCGCTTACTCATTAGCAGTTAGCTAAATATATTTTAGATCATTTTTTAGAACAATTTTAATAAGATGGGGGTAAAGTGGTCATAATATTAGGCTTAACGAATATTGTTCTTCTAATGTCACTTAATAGTTATGTCTAAGGCAGATATAAATTAAATATTAATTTCACTTAATATGTATTGTTTTTACAGTAAATGGGGTTAAATATACGAGTATATACGTATGCACACGCATATACTCGTGTAGGCGCGTATATAAGCGTATTCACATAAATGTACCAATAAATACGTATATGGGTATCTGAGATATGGGTATTTTTTATCTATGCAGATATACATTCACGTATATACTTGCTTTTACTCGTATGTATGCGAACACTTATATACTCAAGTAGACACGTATATACACGTACGTACTCGAGTAGACACTTACATACAAGCATATGACATACAAGTATACAAGGTGAGTTTAAACTCTTGGGAAATTTTTTAAAAGATGTAAGAGGTTAGTATAAGAAGCAAGAATCATAAGGAACATATGGTCACAAATACAATGCTGACGCGCTACATTGGCACGCAAAGCCAAAGACTGATGGATGCAAAACAGGTCACAAATTTGTTACACTAAGACAATTTTGCACAACATTTTAGGTCGTAAGAAATTTTTAAAGTGATTGAAGAAATTTGCGGCCTGCAGCTGTAATACATGCGTCGCAATCACAAAGCACTCTCTGTTTTAATAACGCGACTTTTGAAAAACTTTCTTCCGTCACTGCGCCTTGGTTCCGATGCGTGTATTAGAACTACTACGGGCCGTAACTTTTAACCAGCGCTATAAATATTTCTTAAAAACTAAAGTTTTGAGTAAAATCATCTTTGTGTAAAAAAATTGTGACCTGTTTTGCATCCATTAGTTTCTGGCTTTGTGTGCATGTAGCGCGTCAGCGACCATAAGCTCCTTATTATTCTTTGCTTTTTATCCTCACCTCTCACACCCCTTAGATTTTTGCGCAAGAGCTTGGATTCACTCTGTAGGTATACATGTATCTACGTGAGTAGACACGTACAAACACGCGATGGATGCACCCACGAATTAACTCGTGTATACCCGTATATACATTTATGTACACTTACGTATGTACCCACATGTACACTTGTACATATATGTGTATATACGTCTACTATACACGCATATATGAACGTGATTACTCATGTTTACACGACACGTATATACTCGTGAATACACACATATATTAGTGCATATACTTGTAACCATAAAAATAACTGAAATATACAAATATTAGGTTTATTTAATATGGTTTTGCATTAATTGTTAACTATGACCACTTTACCCCATGCTATGACCACTTTCCCCCATCCCATGGGGTAAAGTGGTCATAAATACAAAGGGAAAAGAAAGTGTTATAAAACTAATTAAATCAATATTTTTTTTTCTAAACTTCAATGTACTGTGTTCTTTAATAATGCAATGTAAAATAACAACAAAAAAAGTTGAAGTGTTTAAATAATTTGTTGTATTTATTATCCACCAAAGTTGAAAACCTACGATTTTATGACCACTTTACCCCACCAGACCCTATTCTTCTGCCAGCAATGTTTGTAAATGTCGTTTCCTTACAGTGATTAACTTATGGCAGAAAAGCCACCAAAAAAGCCACAAAAAAAGGCCACCTCCTTAGCAATTTCATATTTCACTGTTCAGTTACATATTAGAATTATCATAGACGGCTGGTGCACAAACAAAGTGGGGGGTCAAAGGAGGTGTGGAGGGGGGGGGGTGAGTTAGGTGGGCGGTGCCCTTGCAGCTGACTTCTTTTAATGAACTGAAATGAAACGTCATTACTGATTAAATGACCTCTAAAACTTCTAGACACGACCTCAAAAATCGGGACAGATGGCCACAGTCGACTCCTTTCTTCCAATTCAAAGCTCCATTTTACTTTGTACGAAATATTATCTTGAGAAAAATATAAAATCCACATTTTTTAAGTCAATACTTCATTCTTTAAGCACGTGAATCGATCAATTTTATTATTTTCCGATCGATCGTTAATTTTGAACTTAGAAAAAGGCAAGGACAAAGCTTTTTACATCAGAAAGTGAGGGGGCAGTTTCTCCACTCCTGCACAAGCCGCCTACGAGAATTATCATTCTTGTTTATACTACTCTGGAATTTGACAAATTAAAGAGTTAGTTGGATGAGGAAATTTCCATCCTTACTATAATCCAAGTTTTGTTTTTTTTTTTTTTTTTTTTTTGCTGATCTATTTTGTCGAAGCCATGTATTCATAAGCGCATCTCCATTCCTCAAAGATGACATTTGGCAAAAATAAGCAGTTTTCGCTTAAAAAGAAACATGTTAAAGAAATTATTTATTTATTTATTTTTTTTTGAGCAATCACGATTGCTTATTATTCTCACTTGAGTGTTTTTGATGTTATGCTGATTTTATTTTCCCACCAGCGCCCTCCGCCAGCACCACCGTCGCGTCGACCGGCCTCACGATGCTGCTCCTCTTGCGAAAACGGTCTCCAGGTTGCGTCCATATCCTACACACACACACACACGCACACACACACACGCCTACACACTCATGCCTGCGCATAGACACAAACACATACTCCTACACACACACACATACACATACACACACTCATGCCTGCACACAGACACAAACACATATGCCTACATACACATACGAACGCCTACATACACACACACGAACGCCTACACACACGCGCGCGTGTACACACACAGCACTGCATACACAAACACACACGCGCATTCATACACACACACGCTCGTGATTGCGAAAAACATAATTTGAATTCAAGATGCCAAAAGTTCAAATTGATATAATTTTTTTGTAATTTTTTATTTTTTAAGCAATTACGATTGCTAATTGTTTTCCTTTGACCGACCTTGACGTTCCGGTTCCTTTTTCAGATTGGACCGAACCCTCTGCAGCACTACCGTCCACAGGTCCCAGCAAGCGCTGCTTTGCTTATCTCGTCCTGGGCCCCCATTAGCAGCACTGTCCATCGGAATCCGTTCCTCCTGGGCCGTGACGTCCATGTCCTACATATATGCAGTAAAACCCCTCAAAACGGACACCCATCAAAAGCGGACAATTTTTAATTTCCCGGTTCCAAGGCAAATAACATTATTAAACCCCTATCCTGCGGATACTCCTCTATTGCGGACAAAAATTTTGTGTCCCGTTAGTCTCCGTATTAGAGGGATTTTACTGTACTCCCAACTGCCCTGCAAACACACACACATGCCTACACAACACATGCATCTACACCACATGCCTACTCACACACCTATACTCAGGAGGGGCACCCTTGGGGAAATAGGATCCCTTTTCTAGTAATAATAACCCCAATGAGTTGGGTCCTGTCGCAACTCGTAATTGCGAAAAACATAATTTAAATTCAAAATGTCAGAATTCAAATTAATTTTAATTAATTGATTAATTTATTTTATTTATTAATTTATTTTATTTATTTATTTTTTTTCTTTTGTGCAATCAAGAATTACTTATTGCCCACACTAGTCCGTCGTTGATGTTCCTTTGATTATATTTTTCTACGCTTAAAGTAAACTCCTCTGGGTCCACGGGTCTCCGAAAGCATGTCTCTCTTCCTGGGTGATGACTTCCATGTCCCCCGGAATGGCCGGAATCGACTTTATTTATACCTGACCCTAACCCTCTGAGCTTTACGCAATCCTCTTTAGTCAAAAACAACATCCAGCACACAACATCCAGCCAGCATCCAACCACTGGCATTCATTTGAATTTCGACGTCTTGGATTCAAATTATGCTTTTCGCAGTTATGATTGCGATAGGAACCATTTGTAGAAACAAGAAACCCAACGAGTAAGGTTCTATCGCAATTCGTGATTGCGAGAGAACATAATTTGAATTCAAGATTCAAGACGTAAAAATTCAAATGCATGCAAGACTAAATGCTAGGTGTTATTGTTTTTATTTATTTATTTATTATTATTATTATTATTATTATTATTATTACTATTATAAAGGACATTGAGTTTTCTTGCCATTGATGAAAAGTGTCATTCTATTTAAAAAATCTTCTTCCAAAATGTAATCTTACTTTCAAAGCGACTTACTACTAATTTTGAACTAGTGCTGCCCTCTCTTTGTCAAATATATAAGCACATTTCCATTCGACAATATTAAAACGAAAATTAAAATATCTTTTACCTTTCCCTTTGCTTTTAAAATCCTTTCGTATGTATAAATAAAAAACATGTCAAAAATAAATGTCAATAAAAAAAACTTGTCAATTTGTGTGTGTCTGTGTGCGTACATCTGTATTCAAATATTCGCACATATTTACTAAATTTCGAATCGGTAGATACCAAATAGAGTCAAAAAGTAGTAAATTGTCCGAATCCGCTTGAAATTTTGAATGAAAATCAAAGCTTGATCGGATCTATGCAGTGACACTTAATATCGATCATTTCAAATGACTAGAGCAACATAACTTAAGTTTTTCTTTTAAAGGCGATACAAGTAATTTACACAAGAAGTTGCAGTTTTTTTTTTAAAATTATTGTTGCATTAATTAAACTAATCCTATTGCTTGACATTAAGTAGTAAATCGAAAAGAAGAAGAAAAAAAATGAAATACTAATGATCAACCAGAAGTCACTGTTTGTTAAAAAAACTTTGTCCCAAGAAAGAGAATTACCGGTTCTTATTAATATTTCATAAACTAAAGAGCAAACACCCAGCCACAAAAAATATTAGTAGTATCATTTTGGGGACTCCTACTTTGTGATTGGAGATTTTTTCTAATTTGTTTACACATTAAAGCGAAACTCACTAATGCTACAAATACTATTTTCAAAAGTGGCGCAGAGAATGCAGATTAAGTTTTAGTTTTACTCTTCCCTCAGCTTTTAAAAATTACATATGGTTGCACTGCAATTCTACGGTTAGTTGCTGAATCAGATTTATCGCTTCATAGAATTAACTAAATAATTAAAGTAGGGGAATGTGGGGCAAAGTGAAATAGGTAAGATAACTTACATTTTTCAAAATGAACATATTGAAAATTTGTTCCGAAAATTACGGAACACAAAGAAAGAACAATATATTTTTGAGCAAAACATGCATTGAAATTTTATTTTTTATTTTTGGCAGTCGTTTTATACTTCCGAAAAAAGATGGAAAATGTTCACTTTTTTTTCTTTCACAAAGTGGAAAATAAAATATTTTTCTAACGAAATATTTTCTATTCGATAATTATTAAAGAAATTTTTGATCAACTGAATGAGTAAATAACAGAATGAATGGATAAATGAAAAGAAAATTAAAAAATAAACGAATTAATTAATTACTTAATTAATTAATTAATTAATGTATGAGAAAAAATGATTGAATAACATAATGAATGAATAAGAAAATAAGTGAATGAATGAATTAATAAGGAAATTATTAAAAAAAGGAATGTAAATGAAGTTATTAAAAATGAATGTGCAAGTGATTTGATAAAGGATTGAATAAGTAAACGAACTGAGCTATTTCACTTTGCCCCACATGCAATTGCGTAACTTAAGAAAACATTTAAAATACAAATAAGCTTAAACCTAAACAAATAAATACTGCACCGAACATTAGTAGATCTCAATTAACATTTAAAATATCAATTGCAAAAACTTTATCATTTAATAACAAAAATAATTTTTGACATAAACGAAGTATTACAATATGGTATCAATTTTTGAAACTTGCTTGTATTATGATATCTTATGATTTTTAGGGGTAACTTTTTCTTGACTGGTAATAGTCTACACGTGTTGTTGACTATTACCAGTCACTATTTACACATTTGAAATATTACCAGAATGGTGGTGATAAAAAAAAGAGTAAATATTTCATCATTTCAATTCGCCTAGCTATTTCACTTTGCCCCCACATTCCCCTACATCATAACAATGTTAGGTCAAATCCTTTGTTTTAAAGATAGTCATATTTTATGAACTTTGTCGCCATTTGTCCTCACTTTTTAATACACCAACGAAGTTTCTTTATCGAACCACTTCTAAATGTTAGCATTATCTTAAAAAATGCATTTAAAAGAAAAAGCGGGTAATTTTTAATATTAGTTTTCGGCCATTATCGGGTTCCTTGAAAATTCCGAGGGAAAGCTCAATTGTCCTGAGTCTTTTTAGTAACTAGTCCCTAGATCGTGGCTTCTGCCTAGATGTAGTGGTTTTACTTGTTAGAGGCTTCACTGCTTAGACTTCCTGACTGCTAAAAAACACGATTTACAGATGCATTATCTAAAGATGCTGTCGTAAAACAAAAATTGTGGAAAGTATAAGCAGTGAAGACAACTTTCAGTTTAAAACATTCTTTACTGATCCTCTTTGGTTTCAGATTTTAAACAAAAGCATTGAGTGCCTTATTAATTAATTAACTAACGTTATATCTCTCGAGCTTCTATTATTTTATTACCTCGTTAACATATAATGCGAAAGAAATGTCATTGTAATTTTTTATGTAAATAAATTTACATGTAGATGTATGTATGTGTATATGTAGGTACCACAGTTAATTTTGAAGGATACGAATTACAATTACTTTTTTTTTGAGCAATCAAGATTGCTTATTGTTTTCATTTGACTGTTTTGGTCCTATCATTTTATTTTCCCACTAGCACCCTCTGCCAGCACCACCGTCGCATCGACCGGCCTCACGATGCTGCTCCTCTTGCGAAAATCGTCTCCAGGTTGCGTCCACATCCTACATACACACGCCTACACACACATACACACACTCATGCCATGCCTGTACACAGACACACACACACACACTATTACGCACACGCACATACACACACTCATGCCTGCACACTGACACAAACACATATGCCTACATACACACACACATGAACGCCTACTCACACAGCACTGCATACACAACACGCACACACATGCATACATACACATACACGCGCGCACCCACACACATGCGCCTACACAAACACACACACATGCACCTACACAAACACACACGCGCATTCATACACACACACGCTCGTGATAGCGAAAAACATAATTTGAATTCAAGATGTCAAAAATTCAAATTAATATATTTTTTTTCAGAATTTTTTTTTCTCCTTTGTGTACTAGAACTACAGTATTTGAGGGACCTTTTTTGTAAAGCGGTGAACTATATTTCAATTTTCAACATCATAACGGTGTCATTTCCAAAATTTTAAAAGTATTTTTTGTTGAAAGAGCATGCTTAAAAACATAGGATTTGATCATTTTTTAAATAATTTCTATAAGTTTAATATTTTAAAAAAATTATTTAAATCTGCGCGCTTTCATTGTTTATGCTTCTGTGCGATGGCATCACATATCCTGTCTTTCGGATGTTCCATGTTCGTTAATGGTGACTGGAGCACGTTAAATATGTTGGGGTCACAAAATCCTCCAAGTGAATCAGTACCTCTGGGGCTGCTGGACCAGGGATTGTTCGGTTTCTGGTATGGATCAAAAAATCAGAGCTGTCTTCAGGGCCCCAACCAACCGGTTAAAATTCAAATAGTGGTAGGTACGAGGGACCCTGGAGTGGGATGCATGGTTTGATGTCTTTAGGATGTTGCACCGAGGTACCGACGTGGTTGTAAATAAATTTTAGTTCTAGTTCTTTTTATCTCTTGATATGACTACAAAGCTTTAATACTTCTGGAAATTGGGACTTTCTACCCTTGTTTCGATGAGCAAGTTTAGCTTTCACGCGAATCGTGTATTTTCCCTTCCACTGTAAAAAAAAAAAAAAAAAAAAATCCGAAACGTTACTAGTTATTTCTGTGGAACGTTTCACGATTTCACAAGTTTTTCATCCACTTCCTGGGAAAATCAAGTATTATTATCAAAAGGTTTCCCGAATTGCTACAAGTCGCACGAATGCAGACTTATTACGGTTTTAAAAAATATTATTAGCTTCCAGTTTAAAGATTAACTGAGCATATTTATTAAATGTATCGGCTCCAGAACGACAACGGCCCGTCCGGATTGGTTAAGTTTCCAATGAGAGTGAATACGTCTCTGGATGCCGTACACTGTAAACACGATTCAGAAACGCTCTTGGAAAATAGTAGACAGCTGATGTGCCCAATTTTTGCCAGTAACATATCTCGCAAAAACCAGGAACGTTTTCCGCTAAAATTCAGTAACCTTCCTGAAATATCCAGAAATCATCCCGTTTAAAGCCAGTCGTGTCTCTGCAACTTCAGAGTAATCTTAAGGAGGAATAATATAACAGCTTGACACCATCCTGATTTATCAAGACAGTTCCAAAAGCAGTATTGCAACCATAGCCAAAGCTAAACCAAAATTGCAAGTAAGTATCAAGAATCTCACTTGATTGCAATTCTTGCAAAGCTACATAGTCCATAGTTATTCGCTCCCATTGGGAGTTTGATCAGCATGCACGTCCCGTAATCGAACTGTAACCGATACACCTTATAAATACTCTCAACTAATCTTTAAACTGCGAGCTTAAAACATTTTTTTTTTTTTTTTTACAACAGAGAGAAGTCTGCATTCGGACAACTTGTAGCAATGGAAGTTCAGCTTGTTCAGGAAACTTTTTGACAATGATACTTTATATTTCCAGGAAATGGATAAGAACCATTGAATTCTCGAAACGTTGCACGCAAATACTCAGTAACGTTTCGAATTTTTTTTTTTTTTTTTTACAGTGTAGCTTTGTAAAAATTGCAGATAAGTTTAGACTCTTAATACCTGCGATTCTGTGTTAGCTTTGCCGATGTTGACATTAATGCTTTAGGAGCCTTCTTGGGAAATCAGGAAGTTGCCAAGCGATTATAATAAACCAACCTAAATGTTGTCAGAAGGCTCCAGAAACACGATTGGATTTCACCAAGGAGATTTCTTAACTCTTCAGAAAGATTTCTAGATAATTTCAGGAAAGTAACTGAATGTTAGTCGAAAACAGGCCTGTTTTTTTGCAAGATATGTTACTTGCAGAAATTAAGCACATTAGCTGCCCATTATTTTTTTCCGGGACCGGTTCTGAATTGTTTTTACAGTGCGATTACAAGAGTGGGAGATGAATGGTCAATTGTACAATTACGTATACTGCCGTGCTAAGAACAAAAGTCGTATCTGCACTTTTTAACAAAATTCAGTTATTGTTTCCAGATGGTTGTTTGTACGTATTTTACCTGATTACAATGTTCTACTCACTATGAACTAATCTTATCGCCCCTAATAGGCAACTGAGCCAGATTTTGAAAAAATAAATAGTTAGTTTATTTTATGAATTTTTAAAGCTAATGATTTTCTGCATATTTATTCGATTTGTGTGACAAGGGGTGTGACATCTTTATCTTTACTAATTATAAAGCTGAAAGTCTGGATCTCTGTCTAGAATCTAGATGTCTGAATCTCTGTGACGCGCATAGTGCCTAGACAATTCGGGCGGTTTTCATGAAATTTGGCACAAAATTAGTTTGTAGCATGGGGGTGTGCACCTCGAAGAGATTTTTTGAAAATTTGACTTTGTTCTTTTTCTATTCCAATTTTAGGAACATTTTACCGGAAAAAATATCATAACATGGACAAATAAATTACCATAACATTGACGAGCAAATTACCATAACGTGGACGAGCAAATTAACATATCAAATTGGCGAGAAATTTATCATCCATTATTTGTAAGTACACAGGCGAACCAAATGACCTATTAGTTTTGTACTACGAGCAAAGTCGTGCGGGAACCACTAGTCAATAATGTAATAGTAAGAAAGGAATGATAAAATTCTTGCAAATTATTTTATTCCTGCAAAAGATATACCACAGAAAAAAGGCGCATGCTACATCGCCAGTCTAGTTCGAGATTTTAGCCTCACAGGCGACTATTGTGTCCGTTTTCCTGTTCCGTTATTCTACGGTGTCCTTCTTTATGAGGATCTCCTTCCTGCGGGTCAGGCGCATTATCCCGGGACAGAGCGCCCCCTGGTGTCTTCCTGTCTACGCTGAGTGGTCGCACGCTGAGATGATTTCCGAATTCTTTTTTGGTGATGAGCAGTGGATGACCACAACCATGCTTCTAAAATCAAACTACATTATGATTCAGCGAGCCTTTTTTTTTTTTAAATGTGAAAGTGGGTAGGCTTTTATAGCTGTGAAAAATTTAGTGTTATAACACTTTCAGCAAAAGAAAGGCAAAAAAACTTTCTAAAACTGAATTAGTCTACTGTTACTGATTCTGTAAAATGTTCACTTTTTCAAAGTTTTCAAAATGGTACCATACTTGGATTTTACCAATGAGGATCTGAAAAGAATATTTTCTAACTATTTATGCTGTTGCTTTGCTAATGTGGTTGTTTCCTTAAGTCAAAAGTACTATTTTTAGTCACTGAAATTCATAGAGTAAGCAAAAAAAAAAAAAAAATGATTTGAATTTTGAAATCTTGAATTCAAATTAT
Source organism: Uloborus diversus (assembly GCF_026930045.1). Classification (NCBI taxonomy): domain Eukaryota; kingdom Metazoa; phylum Arthropoda; class Arachnida; order Araneae; family Uloboridae; genus Uloborus; species Uloborus diversus. The sequence goes on from NC_072738.1 coordinate 81,259,696, forward strand.
GTTTTTCGCAGTCACGAGTGTGTGTATGTAGGCGTGTGTGTTTGTGTGTGGGGGGTATGTGTGTTTGTGTGTAGAGTGTATGTGTGTGTAGGCATGTGTGTTTGTGTCTGTGTGCTGGCATAAGTGTGTGGGTAATTGTGTATATGAATGTGTGTGTGTATGTTTTTGTGTATGTGCAGGTGTCTGTATGTATGCGTGTGTACAGGTGTATGTGTGTAGGTGTATGTGTGTGTGTGTGTGTGTGTGTGTGTGTGAGTTTGTGTATGTGTGCGTGTGTAGCTGTGTGTATGCGCGTGTGCGTAGGACATGGATGCAACCTGGAGACGGCTTTCGCTATAGGAGCAGCATCGTGTGGACCCGGTCGACGGTGATGGTGCGGAGGATCGAGGTGGGAAAATAAAATGATAGGACGCCAAAAACAGTCAAATGAAAGCAATAAGCAATCGTGATTGCTCAAAAAAAAAAAAAAAATACATGGAACGAGAAAAAACTTTCATCTTCCCAACGCTTAATTTTGAATTAATTTTTTAAATGTCTGATATTAAAAATAAGGCATGGTCTTTATCGCGTCACAAATGATGTACTTTGGTGCATCTGTCTACTGCGTTTCTATGTTATGATAATCAAGAAGATAATTAAATATTGCGCTCTACGCTTGCTATCAACCATATCGTTACCACTACATGTGAGTAAAGGAGCGAATTAAATATTGTTTTCTGTGAATGGCAACAGTGAATGGCATTTCATCATTTGGGGTGTCATCGGCAGAAGCGTGAACAAGGAAAGCACACCGATTAAAATAATTTTTTTACAATATTAAACTTAGCCAATTTGTTTTTAAAATGGTCAGGTCCTATGTTTTTAAGTATGCTCTTTCAAAAAAAAAAATAATAATACTTTTAAAGTTTTGGAAACGACCCCATTATTATACTTTTTCTTACATGTCGAACACTAATATTTAAAAATTTAATGGAAATATATTTGTAATACTCTGGTCATAATATTTTATATTAAAAAAAAATTCATTTTGTGCTTTGCACGGAAAGGAATGTTTCGGCTAACACTAAAAACTGCAACACTTTGCTTGAAAGTTTTCTGAAGAAAATACTTTTGTTTCACAGAATTTTTAAGCATGATTCGTTTGCAAAAGATTAACTTTGGTTCAACTCCAGATAGTTATGTAAGCAACTACATGAAACGTAATTCACTTGTTGAAGATTACTCTTATGCCTATTTTAGATCGGTACACTGTTAAAAAAACTGTCCGTAAAGATGCATGAGAATCTCCTACAAATCATGTATCAGTAGAGTGATGTAAAATTACTGAGAATCAATAATATAAAATCTACAGAGACTTTATTTATTTATTATTATTAATTATTTATTTTTCTTTAAGATTGAAGAAAATTAAAACAAAAAATATTCAGAGATTTTTTTTTTTTTTGTGAAAACACAGAATTACTACGAAAGACTGCAAATTTACAAAAATAAAATAACCGAGACTCTGTAAACTGATAGGAGATATTTCAAGGACTTTTCGGACACCCTGTATGCATAGATTATTATGGCATCAATATTTACATTGTATTATTTTTATTTCGATAAAAATCAACCAATCGTAGTTAACCTGTGAAGCATCATAGTGCAAACCGCGTATTGATAGTATGACAATTTGATTTTTTTTTTAAGAATTTTCAAAATGTGTCAATGAATTTTTGGACATCCTGTATCTATAGCTTACTGTATGAATGTATCAATATTTACATTGTGTAATTTTTATTTCTATAACAATCAACCTATATTAGAAATAAAAGGTCAAAGCATTTTTTTTCTGTCGAACGAGGGTGTTAAAGCCCTGTAAGTTGGTTTCTTGAATTGCGAGGCTTGCTGTGAGAAAACCTGTTGTACAGAAGTTCACTCGCCTCGCGGTCTGCCGCAGCACGTTTTCGGAAAAGTTAGTGCGAATGGGGTCGTTTCCAAAATTTTAACGGTATTTTTTTTTCTGAAAGAACATGCTTAAAAACATAGGATCTAACCATTTTTTAAATAATTTGTTTAAGTTTAATATTTTTAAAAAATTACTTAAATCGTTGCGCTTTCATTGTTTACATTTCTTGCCGATGACATCCCAAATGATGAAATGCTATTGTGTTGCCATTCACAGAGCAAAATATTTAATTCGCATCTTTACTCACGTGTATTGGCAACGATATGGTTGATAGCAAGCGTAGAGCACAATGTTTAATTCGCTTCTTGATTATCATACCGTGGAAACGCTAAATGGATGCGCAAAAATGCATCATTTGTGACGTCATAAAGGCCACGCCTTGTTTGCAAAATCGGACATTTTAAAAAATCAATTAAAAAATAACTGTTGGGAAAATGAAAGAATTTTCTGGGTCCATGTTTTTTTTTTTGCTTATTCTATCAATTTCAATGACTGAAAGTAGTACTTTTGACTGAAGGAAACAACCCCATTGTGAATTCAGTTAATTTGCAAATAAGAGCAGTATTAGGGGTGGGTCATTGTAATGAACAGTCAAAAGAAAAATAAATTTGAAAAAGTCTATTGTAACATTATAACTCGTATTTCTGACATTTTAAAAAGTACTTAGACTAAAAAAGCAAATTATAAAGTATATTAACAATAAATAAATGAAAAAAAGAAAACGTTAACTCGTTTTTGACAAATTAAAAGTGTTCGCAATCGAAGAACCGCATTTAAAAGTTGTGATTTTGCCTAAATTTCGTTCTATCTCTTAAATTTTTCCTACATGTAAAAACATGCAAAAAGAATACTCGTGAATAGTAATATATTTAAAGTTAATAAATTACTATCTGCATAACAAGAATTGTGGGCAATTGTACACAAAACACTGATAAAAAACTAATATTTGAAAAAAGAGGTAGTAGAAAAGCTATTTGTTTTATAGGAAACAAATTAAAAAAGACAAACGTACGCCTAATCGATTCATTATGTTTCGTTTAAGAAATTCTTAAGCCAAATATGATTTTTTGATCAGATGTAAATGCTTGTACCTGTGAACAGTACTACTCGATGTACCCGTAATTATCTAAAATAGTTATCTAAAAGTTGTACTGAGAGATTCAGATGATAACTTAAAAGTTCTAATTTTGCGAGGTCGTAGCTATGGCGATATTTATAAAATGCCATCAGATATTTTAGAGATTTTAATGTACATGACTTCCAATTCGTTAAACATTTAAGTAAGAAAAAATGCAATTCTTTTATATAACATAACTTACGTTTCAGTGTAATTAAGTCGTTTTTTCTTTTCTCTGTTGTGTTGATATAAGTAATAAAATGTGGACAAAATACTTCTTAAACTAATTTGGCAGAAGGAGACTTCAAAATTAAGTCTTTTTTTTTTTTTTTGTGTTGATGTAAGTAATGAAATGTAGACAAAATACTTTTTAAAATAGTTTGCCGGAAGGAGAATTCAAAATTTTCAAAGTCATGGGCCCTGAGTTATGGATTTTGGGGAACTACTTACTGCCCGATCAATCCAAGGTGATGTCCATGCCCTGTTAAAATTTGCAGCCACTCTCACAAAAATATCCGCACATTTTCAAAGTAATAATTTCAAAAACAAATTTGATATAACGAAATGTACCCTATTTTGATGCCCCTAAAATTGCGGCGCCCAGGTCCTGCCCAAGTGACTTGCAGAACCGTGCGTAAATCCGGCTCTGGATCTATTTTCTGCCTTCAAAGACAAATCTTAAACAGCACTCAATAACTGAATTCCAACAGAAAGCAATTTATATTTATCCGCAGTTCAAAGTTTCTACCGAATCGAACTCCTCCGGTTTCATCTAAATAATTGAGACTTTGCTACCATTAAACGCGAAACGTTTGTCTCTCATAAATAACCATAAAGACAAGTGTATCATCCTCTTCACAATCGCTGCGACGCAATATTCTTCATTGTCCCGTGCCGGATTGTTTGGAACGGAACATCATACACCCTCCGCGGGGGGTGTTTCTGGATGAAACATAAGGTCGCATCATATTCCAGCAATGGGACCACCGACAGGATGTCAGAGACAGCAGCCCTGGGGAAGAGAGGGGGGTCCTCCATCGAAATCTATTGTCTCTGTCTTGGTCTAGGGTTACATCCGTGGAACAATAAGGAACGTTAATGACTGGAGACGTCCCGCTGTTCTGTCGGAAGGAATAGAAACCACTTAAATGTTCTCTGGATTCTTCCTTGTGTTCCTTTGGGAGGAACAAAGCATCGGGCAAGCTTTTGTGTCCACTACGAAAGGAAAAAAAAAAAAACGCGCTCTAAATTGATGGAAAGTTTAGTTCGACAGTGAATGAGATGGATTCATTAAGGTTATAGGATTGCGATGAGATTCTAAGGCGCGTTTGTTCGAATCGGTGGGAACAATGTGAAAGTGGAATAATGTTTGTGGCAGTTCGGGGAGACTTGGGAGAGAGGATAGGACGGTTTTTATTTTGATTATTATCTTTTCAACGAAATAGTGTAGTGTTTTTTCTTTTCTCTCCCCCCCCCCTCACCCCCACTCTTTTGCGCCGAATTAATTGTTACGTTTATTTCTTGTGGTAAAGGTATATTTACGGTGTTTGAAATTTAAAAATGTTTACGAAAGGAATGGTAAATAGATGGGAATTGCTTTTAAGATAGTATTGATGACCGAGAAAATGATTAAATTCTGTCGCAAATGTGTTAGTTCTGATAATAGTCAAAACATATGTATTTGCATGGGCACCCATATGGAGTGGGGGCAAGTGGGGCTCATCCCCACCTTAGAAACTAGAATTTCCTTGCTTTTAGTACTTTCTTCTTTGCAGAAATGAAAAAAACCTTTCTTCTTCCGCCATTAACGAATAAGTTATTAAAAATGTTAAATTTTAATAACTCTAATCTGTACTGAAATTGATTTCTTCGGGGAAAATATACTGCTAAAACCATGGGGAAAATATCTCAACGCAAGTGCGCGCGCGCGCGCGCGCGTGTGTGTGTGTGTGTGTGTGTGTGTGTGTGTGTGTGTGTGTGTGTGTGTGTGTGTGTGTGTATGAATCACCTGGATTAGTTTGCTCGATATTTATGGTTTTGGACTAATCATGCGAAATTGCATCTTTTGCTTTCAAGCATTTGAGGAGTAAAGAATTCTAACAGTATGATGTTCATTACCTCCCCTACCCCAACACACACGCGCACAACTCTTCTTCGCGTGTATAACCTTTGGCCAACTCAATACCTTCGTGTATAAATTGAATAAATACCTTTCTGTATAAAAACTAAAGTAAAAAATAACAACATCAAATATCACAAATTGAAGATTACTGCAGGGACGTGTTTCGGCATTACAAAACTTTACAAGCATTACATGCAATACAAGCTTTATTTCAAAGCAAAAGAAATAAGCCTATGGATGAAAAGACATCCGACAAGAACCGAAAACTTTTGTCGGATGCCTTTTTATCCATAAGCTCGTTTCTTTCGCATTGAAATAGGCGTTCCTTATAATGCCGAAACACGTGTCTACAGTAATCTTCAATTTATTATATTTGACGTTGTTATTTCTTATTTTACTCTCGTCTATATTTTACAACTGATACATTTTTTCCTTATCATTTATAAAGTAGAATCTTAGATAGAGTATTATGTAGATTAGAATCTGTCAGTGTCAGTCTTATTCTCGCAGACATAAGAAAATAGTTCAAACTAGAACAGGTAAGTTCTTTGAAAATGCTTCTAATAATCTATTTACTTGTCATAAATCGAAATAAACGTTTCACCACGCCTGAGCTTCGGTAAGACATTTCTTTAAATTGTATCCTTTTCTGTAAATTCTGTCAAATTTCATTGAGTTCAGATCAGCTTGTTTCATTCCGAATTTTAAAATAATAACAAAATAATTAGAGGAGACTTCGTTCGTTTATTTAAAAATTTTTTTTTGCATTTTTTGTTAAATGAAGTGCTGTTAGCTAGTACTTGGAGGTCAAAGATTGGATGAGAACAAAGGAACATCAACCTGGCTTATTCTTTTTTGTGATTGTCATTTGTTTTACTCTTCTTACATTTTCTTTTGATAGGTTTTGAATATCGGTCAATGTGCTAACGCAGGATTAACAATAAGCTCCATCCAGAACTAAATGAGCATACTTGCCTGTATGTAAACATCAATTTTTCAATTGGCTAAAACTGCAAATTATGACAAACATATCTTTTTAACATTCAAAGCTGATTTCTAAAAACAAAATATGCCTCTCTCAGCTGATGAAATAAATGCGCAAAAAATAAATAAACGAGCAAATAAAGTACTTGCACCTTTTAAACAATGCAGTTAATACATTTTTCCCGCAAAAAAATTCTTTAATCGCTTTCAAAAAAAAAAAAAAAGAAAAAGAAAAGAAAAGAAAAAGAAAGAAAGAAAGAATTAAAAATAAAAAGCACAATAAAATAAATACATTTGATCAGAGAAAAAAAAACAAACAAACAATCAAATCATTTGTAGCTCTTTCTTTTTGGTAAAAATAAAGCAAAGATAAAAGAAATTAATTAAAACTTTAAGATAAAAATAATAATAAATATTCTCAACAACCATTATTTCACAATAAAAACAAGGGTTTGCAAAGACGAGGTGATTTTGGGACTAAGGAGTCGGAGACGGGAGTCGAAGGCTTTAAAATTCCAAGAATCTGAGTCTCATTTTCCCTTCGAGCCTGCATTTCTACCATGGCTGTAGAGTCAGAGTGCAGTCGGACTGATTTTGAAATTCAAGAGTCGGAGTCGGAGTTGAAGGCTCTAAAACTCTTGGAGTTGGTTTCGGTAGTTGGTTATTTTCCCTCCGACTCCGCAGCTCCCGGTAAAAGCAACACCTTTCTTGGCGAAAACCCTGGTGCCCCCCCCCCCCCAATGTTTGGTCACGCTACGCCTCTGGTGTCTTGAACTTGGAGTAAGCAAAGAAACACTTTAAATATTTTCTCTCCAAGTTTGTTGCGAACCGAAAAAAAAACTTTTTATACAGATTAATTTTTCCAACATTGGCAATTTTAATGTGATTCAATGGTTAACTCTAAATATCACCAATAGAGGCCAAATTGAAACCAGATTAAAAAAAAAAAACTTGATGATACATCGCCAAATGTTCGCCAAATTATAACACCATTTAAGTTTGCATCGAAATTAACAATGATTTTCCCCCAAAAGAGGTGTAAAAGATCCCTTTTGGAACATCCGAATGCAACCAAAAGGGGAGATGTACAACTAGACCCCATTAGGAGTATACGTACCAAATTTCAACTTTCTAGGACATACCGCTTTTGAGTTATGCGAGATATATACGCACATAAATACGGACGTCAGGAGAAAACTCGTTGTAATTAACTTGGGGATCGTCAAAATGGATATTTCGGATGTCTATACGTTCTTAGGTAAATATCCACGTGTGGTCGGGTTGAAAAAAAAAAAAAAAAACTGAATATTCATTCGGGGGCGAGCAAAGTGGAAATTAAGGCCGATGTTTGGAGGAAATTTTTTTCGCGAATACAATACTTCTAGCCCACACACACACATGTAATTTGAGAGGTGGAGGAGTTTTCTGAAAAAACGTTAAGCTCCTCAGAGATTATTGTTCTTTTGAAAACGAACGAAAAACTCAAAATAACCCTAGCCTATGGTAGTCGAACTCAGTCAATCCTTTGAATTATGACGAGATGAAAAGAAATACCTTACAGAACCCAACCAAAAAAGGGTTAACATTGATTCCATTGATATTTTTTTGGATCTAAAAAATTTAAGTTTAATAAATAATAATCGTGATTGAATTCTTGTCACAGGGGGCTCAGCTGACCCTTTGACCCTCCTCTGAATCCGCCCCTGCCTTACATTGATGTTTCTTATTAGATCGCTGTTTTATTCGTTGCCTTAACTTTTTTGCTATGATATAGATCAGGGAGTTTCCAAACTGTTCCGATTTGCGACACCCTTTACAGAATTAGAATTTTCTTACGGTATATTAGCCTCTATCTCTACTGTATATGAATATATTGAAACCATGAGCCCTTCGCAGCACCCCTCGCATCTTCCTGCAGCACCCTAGGGTGCCGTGACATCGACTTTGGGAACCCCTGATATAGAGATATTTTTGCCATTAATTGGAGGAATTGCTCAGTGCCAGTGCTAAACTTGTTTTACGTTGTTTTAATTTGGTTTAATTTTGATTGTTAATCTAATTTGTTTTCTTTCTTTTTTATTGAATAAATATTATATATATATATATATATATATATATATATATATATATATATATATATATATATATATATATATATATATATATATATATATATATATATATATATATATATATATTTTTTTTTTTTTTTTTTTTTTTTTTTTTTTTTGGAAGGAAAAATTGCAGCAGTTTCAAGTCGTTGCCCCACCTCAGAAAAATCGAAGATTTGGTGCAGTTCAAATGGTTATAAAATTCAGCATATTATAGTTAATTTTCCTTTCTCATGTTATTTTTAAAGCATTCACACCTCCTTCAACCTATGAGGGGTGCTCGCATCCCTCCCCCAGTTCAGAACCTTCGAATTATATTGTGGGCGAAAAAAGAAAGAAAAGGAAATTGGGTGGCCATTTACAGTTATTAGCATGAGGTTCTGAAATTAAAAAAATAGAGGTGACACGTGTTTATTTATATAAAGTGTGGGACGTCAGCCCTTCGTCCCTTTTTTCCCAAGTTTTTTTTTTTTTTTTTGAAATGGGACATGTCCCTATTTTGGTATCTAAGTATTTGTTTGCCTCTCATATCAGTAGTTGTGATCGTATAATGCTGACTCACTTTTTGTTGGCCCGAAAATAATAAACTTAAAACATTGCTTCAGTAATTCCAATGAATGACAGCACATTCATATGAAATTAATCCCTTTATACTGCTTCTTTCTCCTCCGTGACTTCACAGCACGAAGCTTGCTGTTTTTACAGCGCTCCCTAATGGGCATTTCAGGCAAGAATTTCGGTTCCGTATTATTTTGCAGTTGTATCAGTTCACTTTGTTATCTCTTTGTTAAAATATCGTTTCCATGGTAACATGATATGCTCAAAATGGTTATTTCGTGCTTGTATTTTCATTTGGTGCGAGTAAATATTATGCAAGTTTTGTATGTGTTTTATTGTAAAATATGACTTGAGAAAAAATGAAAATCTGTGGCAGAAGTAAATTTGTTTATTTTTGATCTCAAAGTAAAGAAAATGAGGTTCAAAACTTATCTTAGAAAAGAACCAAAACATATCCTTTACTTCTTGTGCAATTGTTCTACAATCTTTTTCTCTTCGTACTATTAATTCTTAAAAATTTGTTTGATAATATACAGTGTAGCTAAACATTTGCATGCTTCATACTTCGTCGCTTTAACGCCAAGCAACATTTTTTGTCAACTATAAAAATACCGATTTTTAATTAATGTGCTCTTTGCTTGAATCACTGGAAAAGGAAATACTATTTTGATCCAGATAGTTATAAATCATATGGCCACCTACCATTGAGCCACGGAGATATTCATGTTTATATTTAAAGACATCAACGAAATAAGTCGTATGTGTAATGTAGTTTTTTTCCCCCTTTGATTTCGTTGTTAATGTCGGTAACTACTTATGCTTACATTTTTCTGCAGTTTTCTTGTTATTATTATTTAAAAGAATTTTGACGTCATGTTTTATGCTTATTGCAATCTTCAATATCAACTCCTAAATTGGGATGGAGCAGTGATTTGTTTTTCGCTGATTTGTTTTTAATTTTGTAGTTTTCATAAACACAAGCACTTTTATGTGGGCAGTTCTCAAAAGGTGGGAACAAAAAAAGTTAACTTTGAGCAATTTCAAAAATTTTCGAATTTGACGTCGATTTTGATTTTATTCTATAGTATGCATACCTAGAACACAATATATGAACATGAAAAGACAGCAGGCATTTGTAAAAATTGTTAATTAGCAAATTAAATTAGCATTCTGTAGGTAACAGATTTTGGACATTGTTGTCCTGTAGGTAACGGATTTTGGACATCATCATAATGTAAGTTTCACCATTTTTGACAACTGTTAATCTGTTTTTTAACTTTTCCAATGAAAATTTTATTTACTACTTTTTTAATTTTGCAATTTAATGATAAAGAGGATATTAATGAAGTACTTGAATGGCTATACATACTGCTCTTTACATATAATAAAGTTTTGGAATGATTTTGAAGAAGTTGATGAAATGTTTTGATTTATTGGGACAAATAAGTAATTAAAAAATAGAAACAAATAAATACGACATATATATTTTTAAAGGAAAAATAAACAAAATATGCTTTAAGAAAGAATGTAAAAAGTGACATCAGTTTTAATAATGAATATTTTTTCTAATGTCATAAGAATTAAAACGATGTCTAAAAAAATTATTGAAAAAAGAAATTCGTATTTCTTTTTGGAGATCGTTAAATTATGTTTCCAAAAGAAAGAAGAGAAAAAAAAATTCTAAAATAATAAAAGCGGCGGAAAAAAAATGCTATCGCAGGTGATAAAGTCGCTAAAACTGGTACAGCTGACGATTAACTACATTTGTCAAACTAGAATTCCCCTCTGGTAACTTTTAGCTTATCGTATACTGTGTTGTCGCCAACGTAGGTTTGCTTTGCGATTTTCGCGCAAAATGGCTTTCCTTACGATCATAACCAGCCATGTTTCTACTGTAATTTATGTATTGTTCAATGTGTAACGTATTAATTATGCAAATACCAATGGATTAAAGAAGATAACATCATAATAACCTTTTTTATTGAGGTTAGAAGACAATGGATTGTAAAAAAATTATAAATAAACGGACAGAATTATCGGCGTCAAGATCGTAACGCCATTTGGACATCTCACATGTATGTTTAAGAAAAATTATATTTCTTCTAAGATACTGCATAAAAGCTTATGAAAACACTATTAAACAATTAAAAATTGATTCTGAGGATCGATAAATACCTTTAAAACGAAAACATCATATACTTAGTTCTCAAATAATAGCATTGTAAAGATCGTCACTTTTGGACATGCATCAAATTTCAAACTTACTTTTTTCTAAAATCGTTTACAAAGTAAATAATCTGTCTTTACTTTTGTTATTTGTGTAAAATATTAACAAAAAATTATTCAGTGTAAGATTCATATCTTTAATTTTTTTTGAAACGTATGGAAATAATTAAAAAAAAATTTTTTTTTAATGGTACATTTGCTCAGTTAACGTTTTGATATGTCCAAAATTGTGCCATTTAGCAAAGAAAATATTTTTTAAGGGCATTTGAAGAGCTTTTTTTTCATAATTTATGTCAATTCTTGTCTCTATACAGCATTATAATTTACCTCAAAAATTTTAGAGTTAATTAAAATGAAAGTTATTTGGTGTTGAAGCTTCAAAGTTGAAGTCTGTGTTTGCTCCCACCTTTTGAGAACTGCCCATGTAAAAGAAAAACCTTTTATGTTATCATACACATTTATATCCATCCATGCACTACATGGGGCTTGTGCTAAGAAAGTTTTCATACATATGTGGAGTCCGTAACATGATACTTTTTTTGTCATAACTGTTTAATTTACTGTTTGATTAACATATTATTTTAGTTTGAGTTTGTGTTGGTACGACAAACTCAAAATAGAAAATTGTGCAATTTGAACGGTAAATTGAATAGTTACGGCTAATAAAGTCATTTTATGCATCATGTAAATTTTATATGCAAAAACCTTTAAAAAAAATTAAGCTTTTTTTTTTTCTTTTTTGTGACTAAATATTGCACATTTAATAACATTCCTTTGAGTTATGAATGGAGCTGAAATTAGTTATCTTGGTAGTGTTGTGAATTTCCTTTCATAACTATACCAGCTGTTACAGGAGAAAGTTTTTATGTAGAGTTATTGGCAATCCTTTTTAGGTAAAATATTTTTAAATGAACATTTTGAAGAAAATATAATCAAATGCTCATTAATTAAGTTATTAATACTTATATTTATTCATTACGAATATTGCAGTAAATACGAATTTGTTAGATTACACTCCATTTGCTTTAGCATACTTTTGGACAGTTTAAGACTGTTTTGGATGGTAAAAACCACCTGTCCTGTCATAAACCAGTTTCGGACAGTCCAAAACTCAACCCTTCTTAAGGATTATTTCACAGTATTTTGGACAATTATGTAGAGTCTGTTTAAAAAAAATTCTTTTTTTAATCACAGATTAAAGAACAATAAATTGAGGATTAAATGTATGGTCTTATATTTTGAAATTTGCTTCTTTTTTTCATTCATATTTTTAATACAATACATTTTGTAACTACAATAAACAAAAATTATAGTATGATTAAGGTGAAAAAACAATGTAAATAAAGCACAAATATTGAAGAAAATACAGCATATAGCTATTTCTAGGCTACAAAGGAGCCTCTTCTTCAGTGCAAAAAGCTCACCAACACAACCAGAAGTTGCAAGAGAACTGACAACTTTGTGCAACAACAACCATTGTATTCTTTCTTTCTTTCACACACACAGATTGAGGTTTCTGCTATTCCACTGGGGGAAGCTTATACCTCTATTAATCCACAATGTTTCCAGAATTTTGTTTTTCCAGGACAGTACAAAGACAACACAATAGATGGTGGTGCCATCTATGGACAGTTCGAGAGACAATTTAGAACCAGGCCAGGAGCCGAATAACTTCCTAGTCTGGCACCCCCAGAGGTATCGTTTCACTTGGAGGACATTGTGACCACGAGCATATTTAACGTCGCCCAGTCACCATTAATGACGACGGTGGGTCTTCGACCAGTGAGGCTCGAACCCGAGACCCTTTGGTCCCGAGTCCAATGCCCTAACGATCAGGCTACCATGGCCCTAACCATTGTATTTTCTTCAATATTTGTGCTTTATTTACGTTGTTTTTTCACCTTACTCATATTGTAGCACAAAGCTTATATGATAATTTTTTATTTAAAAATTACAGTAGTTTGACAATTTTCAGAAACAAATTATTGGCATTTTCCTAAAGTAGTTTGGTGGTAATTTAGTTTTAGATCATGAAATGGCACCATGGTGAAGAGAAGAAAATCTTCACAAAGCTGTAAAAGACTTGCAAATATATATTTTTTCCCTTCAGTTCAAAAATTGTCATTTATTGCATTTAATTCAATTATTGAACTGCATTTTGAACACTTTCATTTGCACACATGCATAAATGTTGAAAAATCTGGTTACTAATATGGGGAAAAAAAAAAAAAACTCTGCTTACAAGTTGAAATTATCAATGAAGAGTTCAACTTCTATGTAACTAGATTAGAATCGTATATGGGTCATTTCACGGTATTTTTGACATTTATGTAGAGTCCGTAATGTGACCTTTTTTTGCCATAACTTTTTAATTTGCTGTTTGATTTGCAAATTATTTTAATTTGAGTTGGTGTGTTGGTAGGAGAAGCTCAAAATAAAATAATATGCTAATGAAATGTAAATTAAAAAGTTATTGCAAAAAAAGGTCACTTTACGGATGTCTAAGTTACTGGGAAATGACCCATAAATAAGTCACACATACATTTATACTTGAAAGTTCACATTGAATTAATGTGCAATATAGAACATAACTTTGGCACATTTTGTTCTGTTTTTGATTTTTTCTCACAAAATTCAGTTTCTCTAAAAATGTAGTTTTGAACAGGAAAGTAAAAGCCACAATATTTACCATGGTTTTTACCATAGAGACCAAAACCTTGACAACCCTGCCCTTAAGCCCTTTACGTGGATGTTAAAAAAAAAATCATTTCTACTATTTTTTTACCGATGACTTTTTCTTTATTATTATTTTGTATGAATTTAAAAAAAACTTTAACTTATCCGCACATTCAGACATAGTAAGTTGTGTAGCATGGCACACAACAGATGAGGTGCTATCTTGCAGTGATGACCATGAAGTTCTCATCTGGAACATGGTGAGCAATGAAACCACCAAATTGCTTACACTTTCCAATGAACTCTTCCCCACAGACATGCATATTTTCCCCAGGACTTCAACTCCAGGTGGTATTAAGAAGCAGATTGGTGGTGACATGTTCGTGATTACAACCACTGATGGTAAGCATTTGTATTGTATCTTAAATATAATCAACTCTGTACAAGGGTTGATTCGCACCCCAATTGGGTTCACTTTGTGGCCCCTTCACAAAATGCGGCACTGTAAAAACAGCCTTTTCACAAAAGTTAGCATGATAAAAAAGGCCTTTTTACAAATTTCCTTTATCACAGAATGTTTACCCAAGCAGTGGTGTTTCCATAGGATATACGCCATATACTCTGAAAAATTTTATAGGCATAAGCGTATACCCTCAAGCTTCAAGAATTTTCATATAAGGACATATTATGTATATGATCCCATACACATATTGTATGTAATGGATTACTGGGAGTATAGTATACCCTCAGAAAAATAGATGGGAACATCACTGTACACTGTTAGATTTAAGACTTTAAATCAGTTTAAGACAATCAGCTTCATTCACATAATTTTAATTAGTAATGTTTTTATCTGCATTTCAGTTTGGCAACACTCTTTCAGTTTTGTACGTGCTGCCTTTCTTCTAGTTTTAGTTTAGCAGTTTATTCCATGTTTTTGATGTGTCGTGTTTCGTAGTTAGGTTATATGTTTAATATGTTTGTTTGCCATTGTTTAATTTTAGTCAAAATAAAATTCTTTTATATGAGAATACTGCTGAATTCTGCTGAGTAATTTAATATACCTAAGTTCCTAAGTAGAAGCTTACGAGTTTTTAAAGGTTTCCCCACCTTATCTTACTGCCAACTGCGACAAATGAGTGAGAAAGGGGAAGAGCAACCTGTTTGCCTGTGATTGGTAGCTAGAGAACTTTGGGAATCCTTGCTATTCCACCGTGAGCGCAAAGCACCTTAAATTTTCACACGATCATCTTTATTTTTGAAGACTAGTTTTCTTTGATGATAAGAGATCTTTGGTGGTGATGACTGAGAAAAGTATGATATTTCTTTAGATGGTAGATATTTTTAATAAGTGTTAAAATATTATTCACTTCATTTGTGTAAAAAGGTGGTAAAAATCCATTTTGAGGATGGTGAAAAGTGCTCCCATTCAAATTTAGTACCCCGGTTGATTTCATGAAACAGAAATTATTTCCCTATGCCACACTGTTTCATGAAAGTATAAAACTATTTGAATATCATAACATAAATAAAATATGCATAAAGGAAGAATAAATGATAAAATCTGGTTATGTGATGTACAAGCTGGTTAGGAGAAGTTTTCCTGTCAATCAGCCACAGCCATCTTAATCTACACTAAACAACATTTATAGTATGTTTCTCTAGGCTTAGAATCTCTTTTTTTTTTTTTTTTTTTGACTAATGAGGGTACTGCAGTTATGCATGCTTCTGGTTGAGTGTAAACAAATCAATTTTTCCCAATCTTTTATCTTAAAGGAAAATTTCATTTGATCAATCGCACTGGTCGCATAGAAAAAAGTGTGGAAGCACATAGAGGAGCAGTCCTTGCTGGTCGTTGGAGCTATGATGGCACTGCTTTTGTTACAGGTAAGGTAGTCATGAAATTTTTATGAATTTTTTTTAATAGATGCATTTTAAGCAATTGAATTAGTTTATCTATCTGAGCTTTTATTCAGTGTAATCAACATAAATTTTGGTTTGTTTACAAATTTTAAAAGCAGTTTAAAATATGATTACAACAGTTAAATTTTCCATGTGTTGTGCGAAAGTTTTGAATTATCATTTAATTTAAGTCTTAAAATCATTTTAGCTGGGGAAGATGGTCAAATCAAGATATGGTCACGAAGTGGAATGTTGAGATCAACTTTAGCATCTAATAGTAAGTATTAAAATATTTGAAATGTTAATAGACTATTTATGCTTCAGTTATGGCCATTGACCAGTAACTTGAATTTATGCAGGAAACTCCCGATTA
This sequence comes from Uloborus diversus, assembly GCF_026930045.1. Classification (NCBI taxonomy): domain Eukaryota; kingdom Metazoa; phylum Arthropoda; class Arachnida; order Araneae; family Uloboridae; genus Uloborus; species Uloborus diversus. The sequence continues at coordinate 81,275,713 of NC_072738.1, forward strand.
TCAGCAGTCCGATCATCCAAAGGTTCAGATTATCCGCGGGTCTTTTCACAACTTATTTTATTAATTTTTTTAATGGTCATTAAATGTTTTCAAACGTATGATTGTGTTTTTGTTTGTCTTTAACATTTACATGCATATATTTTTTACATTCAATGTTAGTAGATGCAATGTAGCAATGTTTTTAGGTATAACTTAAATGTATGTTTGAGTTTTATTCATATTTTTTAGCTATTGTATACAGTAGTATCCTTTTTTACCCATTGTTCGGATTATCTGTGGTTTTCGCGCCATTCTATTCTGCAGATAATCGGGAGTTTACTGTATCAATATTAAACAATGAATTCTTGAAAAGCGACATTCTATTAACCAGTTTTCAGTCCTCTGGCCCTGTCCCCGAGTTATGAGAATCATTAGAAATATTTAAAATAACATCCACTATAATTCCTCTGCACATTCAACTTATGATATCACCTACTGATTCCTTGCATTTTCTTATTTTTTAATGACCATACAAATTTACTTCTAAATTTTTTAGGCTTTCCTATCTATTCCGTTGCTTGGGGACCAAATTCAGATCAAGTATTGCATACTTTAAGTCGCCAACTTGTTATCAAGCCACTCCAGCCTAATTCAAAACCACTTCAGGTATATTTATGAAACTTTAAAAAACAAGATTTTAAAAATATTTTTCTAGTTACTGTATTATTTCTGAACTAAAGTAAATTTAATGAATTTATTCATCTATTAATATTATACTGTAAGTTAGGGTTGGCGAGGTTTTGGAAACTACTGTAAAAACCCAGGTTTTTAACGTCTTGTCCAAAACTGTCCCAAAGTATCCAAAACTATAGTTTTAGAGAAATTGTATCTGCGAGAAAACATCGAAAACAGAATAAAATGTATCAAAGTAATGTTTTATATTCAATATTTATTCAATTTGAACATTCAACTTATTTATACAGCTGATTTTAATCTAGTTACATAGAAGTTGAACTCTTAATTAAAATTTCAATTTATATGCATGTGTTTATTTATTTATTTTATTTTGATAATAGTAACAAAATTTCTCTATCTTTATGCATGTGTGCAAATGAAAGCTGGGTTGGCAAGGTTTTTACCGTCTGTTCAAAACCCTTGTGTCCAAAATTGTCCGAAAGTGTTCGAAACTATTTTTTGAGAAACTATATTTTGTGAGAAAATATCAAAAACAGAACAAATGTGTCCAAATTATATATTTTTTGACTATTAAATGTGTTTATTTACTATGAAAATTCAAGTATAAATATATATTTAACTTATTTATATAGCTCATTTTAATCTAGTTACGTAGAAATTAAATTCTTCATCAAAAATTTCAATCTGTATCCATGAGTTTTTTTTCCCCATAAAGCAAATTTTTCGACATTTATGCATGTGTGTAAAAGAAAGTGTTCAAAATTTAGTGCAATAATTGACTTTAAATGCAATAAATAACAATTTTTTGTAGTTATAGAATGTATTATATCAAAAATATTTTGCGTTATTACGCTACAGACAAGCCTTGATTGTTTAGCCAACTATAGAAATCGTCTGTGAGGCTCCGCAGAACAACTCAACGCAGCATGCGTGACTAGCACTGTTTTTGGTTTTAGCTTGTTCGCCGACTTGCTCGAATATAGTTGTGTTTTTGTAGAGCTCCCCCAACGAAGCATAGCTTTCTTTTACAACAGGGTATTCGTCCCTAAAATTAGAACAGCTATATTGGTTATGATTAGCATATCTCTGCAAGACCTGTATTTCTGTAACTTATTTATTTCGCCTTTAGAGAGCAAAAGTATCGCATTTTCAAGTATTTTCGGAATGTTCTTTTCAAGAATGTCACATCTTGGGCTGTGCTTGATCGATTAGGCATGAAGCATCTGTGTCGTTTACTGAAAGATGGTATTATTTGTTCCAAAAACAGCATTGCACACACAAAAAAAAGCATTTTTCATTCTTATTTTTTAATCCAGAACTCACTATTTGCATTTATGTTGGCATTGTAAGGAGAACAGTTATTAACAATAATGACATATTTTTAGATATTTCAAATCTTATCTTTGAAATTTAGTGCAAGAACGTCATAGATAAAACGCAACTTTTTAAAACTTAAACTTTTTACAGTTCTTCATGAAACAGAGAAGAAGAAACACAAGATTTTCTTGAAAAATATCTTATGCATAATAAATAGTCCAATCAGTGGCTTGAAATGTAGTTTTACTACATGATATCTTACTTTTAATTTTTAAAGTCACTCTCCTGAAAAATCACATTTTTTGAGACATGATATTGTTGAAAAGAGTGAGCAATATGTCTTTTTATGCTGATTTTCTACTTTGTTATTTATTCACAAAATTAATTTTTTACTTCTCATGAATATTTGATCAAAAATTCAGAATAAAATAAATTTCAAAATAAGTTATGAAATTACTTTTCATTTTTCAAAAAAGATAATTGTAAAAAATGCTTTTACTTCTTAGTAATTGACAAAAGTTAATTTGTGTATATTTTGTTCTCTTCTAGTGGAAAGCTCATGATGGTTTAATTTTAAAAGTTTCTTGGAATCCAAGCAATAGTCTTATTGTTTCTGGAGGTGAAGATTGTAAATACAAAGTGAGTTTCTGTAGGTCAAAAAACCATGAGCGCTTTTTATATGACTTGCCCTAAACACATATGTGCAGAGCCGTTGCAAGATCTAAAAAGTATCGGGCTGTACAATATTGATAGCTCCTTAATTATTTCAAACGTATCCCAAACACAGGGAAAGATAATGTTTTTCAGTTTTTTGGTTTAAGAGGAAGTCCCTACTAGGTCTAAGTTTTGACAATATGAAGCTAATCCTGAGTATAATATTCACTACATGATGTGGGGTGGGCTGAGTGGTCCCCCCACATGGAAATTTTTTTATTTGTAGTCTTAAAAATGCATTTTAGCTTTATGTTTTTCAAAAACTTGCAATTCCACTTTGGGTGTCACTCCCAGACGGGTGACACCCCGGGGTGGGGGATCTGTCCTGTGTGTCACCCATCTGGGAGTGACACCCAGGACAGATCCCCCACCCCGTAGCCCCTTGGTGAAATCAGTTTTTTTCTTCTGTAATCATATCTTGAGTCTGAAAACTAAAGAAGGTTCGTAATGAACTTTCCAGTTCTGTATTTTCATAAAAGTGTCATTGGAAAGGAAAATGCAGGGTGTTCGCGCACTTGAAAAATCAGGGAAGGTTATGGATTTTGACTATGAGCAAAAATGGTCATGGAAAGCATAATTTTCAGCAAAAAATGCTGATAAATCATGGAAACTGACAACTGATCATGGATTTTGACTTCAAGAACATGAGTATTTATCGAATTGTACAGTGTAGGTGCAAAATTTACGTATCTTAGTCGTTTCTTACGCTTTTACACCTCAGTCCGGATTTTTCATGCATTTCAAATCCAGTTGCATCCACTTCTATAATAGTCGCTCGTTTTTCTTTACTATGTAATTCTACCTTTTGGACTTTTTATAATCATGTGTTTAGCATTATTTTGAAAAGTCCTTATATCTCTAATTGTGTAGTTGAGGACTTGTAGACTTCTAATTTTGCCTCTCTCATTCAACTCGAAAATTTTAAGTCATTTGCATCCGTGTTGATTCAAGAGACTCATAAAAATTTTTATTGATTTTCAGCAATGTCTAAAGTAATGAACATTTTATAAAATTGGTCTAAAAAATTAATGAAGGACATTTAGGACATCAATAAAATACAGGTTCTAGATCATTTGATGAACCTATTACTTTAATCTAATTAATTTTATCCTAAAATCTCATTTTAGGCTGGAAAAATTGAACTTTAACATTTAACAATGGAAATAAACTCAAACAAATTACTGTTTGTTTACTACTATATTACCTTCAGATATCTTATAAATGTAGTCAATTTTGGGCCAGGCATATTTTTCAAATGTATGTACATGACTGTGTAAAGTATTAGAAAAAATACACTATTTTTGGCTCATTAATTTATCTAACCTTTCCTTTTCTATCCTGAACTATTTCTAATTCAGAAAGCTTGCTTATTTTAAGCCATATGCTCACATTTATGATTCTATAATTTAAATTTACAGTTTTAGTTTAGTTCCAAATAACAGTGATGTGTCATGAATCATGTTGATAATATGCTTCATTTTGGCTCAACAGGTTTGGGACTCTTATGGTAGAATTTTATACAGCAGTCATTCTAATGATTATCCAATAACATCTGTATCTTGGTCACCTAATGGAGAAATGTTTTGTGTTGGCTCCTTCAACTCCTTGCGCCTATGTGATAGAACAGGGGTTTGTTCATTTTTTAATTTCTTAAATTAGATTTTGGAAAATATTTAATTTACATACATAATACTGCCAGTAATAAAAGTGTCTGAACAGTATTATATTAGTCAATTATTACTAAAGATTATGTAATTGTCTATTATTAAACAAGTGGAATAACTTAAAGTGGATTGCTTAAACAGCTTTGGTTTTTGTGATATCAGTAAGGCAGAGTAATAGTAAGTTTTCTGATTTTCTTATGTATTGTGCATTTAAGTGTATCTGGAGTAAAAATCAAATACACATCTAATGACTTTAGTTTTCACAGCTGTACTTTAAAGTTCAATTACAGTCGGATCTTGCTGATTCGATGCATATAATATTATCTCAAAGTTTCTCTTGGGTCCCAAACTCTTGAGACTGTTGTAGAAACTTCTCATTACTTGAACTACCAATAACTCGAACGTAGCCGATCCCTTGGGGCTTTCAGATATTGAGAATTAACTGTATTTGCAAACAAAATCCTATAATCAATGTTCATTTGTCTGCAATTACCATGGCATGTGTTCTGTTTCAGTAAAGCAACCACCCAATGCTTGATTACAACACCAGAAAATGGGACAGCTGCCCTAACTTAATTATGAAATTGGGATGCACGGATTAATCAGCAGTAATCAACGATAATTGGCTACTTGCTGATTATTGGTAACACTAGTCAAAAAAAAAGAACTTTCCATCTGCATCCTGGTTTTAAATAGTCAATTCCTACAAATTTTGGGTTGAGAAAAGCAAACATGGTAGTTGATTTTTAAAATTAGCTCTTGTTTTCAAGATACATAAAAGCTCACTGGAGAAAGACACACAGCAACCACACATCAATTTAAAGGTAATCTTAAAAAAGAAAAAAAAATCATGTGCAATAAATGTTATTAAATAGGTCCTGTTTTATTAAACAACGCTTTTTTAAAAAAAAAGCAGTGGTTGCTTTTGGCTTATAGCTGCAAACGCTTCGTTTTGGATTGCTTTTTGTAAGTCAAAGAAGCACCATCTCTTCATTTCTTGTAATAGTTCAGCAGCATTTGGTGAGCATTAACTCAGCTCAATGACCCTGATATCTATCTGCATTCCATTGTAAAGATATCTTAATGAAACCTTTCCTCATGCTCACTGCTCGTAGCTTTAGTTTTTAAACAAAATATTCTGGAAGAAGCGAACAAAATAGAGTTACAGAGACACATCATTCATCAATGGTCACAGAACTTCCGCAGGGATTGCTTGACCAACTGTTTTTAGTTCTTGTCTTTGCTGCTGCTTAGAAATACTTGTAATATACCCTTAAAGGCTTCTTGGATTTTTTTTCCTCCCCTCGCAATTTTGTTTTTGAAAAACATCGGTTTTCATAACTACCCGTATTTGAAAGGCCATTAAAAATTCTCTCCTTAACCTTAGTTTCAATATATCTTGGAAACTTTTCCCCTAAGGTATTGGAAACTTGTCTTTGTTCACAGCTTTTGCGAAATTCTTCCTTATTCCCAGCAGAATAAGCATGGGTGGAAGCAGAAATATGTGGATCTACCTACTGTCCAACCACGGATTGCATGGAATTTTCAAATGTCCAGATAAGACGAATCTATGTGAATAAGGGGGGAAAGTTGGCCGATTTTGGGCCCCCAGAATTTAAATTTCTTGTAGTCCATTTTAGTTTTCATGTAGTGAGATTTTCTATCCCAACCTAGGGTCTAAGTTTAGAGGACAGTCAGTCCCATGGGGGGGGGGGGGGGGGGGGGGGGGGTGTTTCTATTTGCCAGGAAAAAAGAGCATTTGTGAAAATTCACTATCCTAGTTGACCCTGTATGTTGAAAACTAGCGCTAATCTCAACTTTTTATGGGGATTTTCATGTTTAATGAGGCAAAATATTTCGGAAATAGCTATTTTTGAGCCGGATGCATTTTTAGCGTTGACTAGTGTAATCTGTCAAATTTTGCTGATTAGTTGGTATATATCATGTGTAGAGGAGAGTAATAAACCTCATGCCCATAATATAGTTTACTGAAATTTTAAAATTTCAAGAGAAAACCACCCTAGAGGAGGGAATCTCAAAAGTAATGTTTGCCTCAGTGTCTCACCTGGTTTTATTCAGGCACTGCAATGACCATCCTAACATGACTAGTGATGAGGAACATGATTGGAGGAACTACGATGCTGATTTATAAAAATCGATGCCCTTGCCAGGGTACAATACAAACATGTGCCCTCATTGTGGAATCCTTTGGCTGTACCGAATATACCACAGGCAACATTTCATTTGTGTTTAGTAGAGAGTCTCAAAAAAAATCGAAAGTCGATTTTTCAAGTCGCACACCTTCTTATATTTTTCTTTTTGTGTCAAAACAATTTTTAAAAAAGTTTCCTCACATGAAAGTAGCCTCACATGTATTAAAAAATATATAAACAAATTGAAAAATATTTATGTGTCCAGCAAGAGGCCTAAAATTTATAATTTACATCAAAAAATTGATTTTTGCCTAAAATGTTTTTTTTTTAAATGTAAGGTAAGTTTTAAGAAATTACCAAGATAAAAAATAAAAGCAGTAAAGTAGGTTATTGGAGTTGAATATAATTTTTTGCTCTCTTGCAATATTTAAGTCTCCTAAAGTATTCCAAGATATGGATTTTTTCAATTTTTAGCTAAATTTTTCATCTTAAATTTATTATTTTTTATTATTCATTTGCAAATGTTGATTTGAAAATGTGTTCGCTAAGAACTTTAAAACTTGATGTTTTGTTTAAATTTATGTGTAATTTTTTAAAAGTTAAATTGAAATTTTTTGAAGAAAATGACAAATTTTAGGCCTCCTGCTGGACACCTAAATATTGTTTATTTGGATTAATATTTTTGTGGTACATCTTGAACTATAGGGGCCACGTTTAATCAACATAAAATTTCGAAACTTCCAAAAAGAATTTTTTTTTCAATTCGACCTAATGCACAGTGCTTGTTTACACTTTTAGGCGCAAGTTGGCATGGGTTGTTGTTGTTCAAATTACATGAAACTTTTTATTACAATTGTTTAGGAAAAATATAAGAGGGTGTGGAACTTGAAAAATTGACTTTCCCTTTAGGGGGGGGGGATGGAGACACCCTACTGTTTAGATTTGCAGTAAAAAACAACAGTGAAATAAAATTGATTTAAATCAAACCAGTTTTTAAGTTTGAACACAAGAAATTGTGTTCAAATTTAAAAACTTGATTTTTTTGATATTGAATCAATCCCAATAAAACATGTCAGTAGGTTAAAATAAATAAATACCTTTGTGCTGAACAGTAAAGTAAGAAAAACAACGTTAAAAAAAAAGCACAAATTTGCCAATAACAGCAGACACGTGTTTCGTCGTTACGGGGAACGCCTTTTTCATTGCAAAAAGTAATGAGCTTATGAATGAAAAGACATCCGACAAAAGCCAAGAGCAGATAAGCATGCAGCTTAAAAGATAAAAATAGTAGATTAGCCAAACACCAATGAGAAAATTATAAACCGATCAGGAACCAATAGGAATGCAAGCAAAGGCCAAGAGCTTTCTCAAGGTACGGAACCCAGAAAGAAAGAATTCAATTGGACAAAGATTAAGCTGAAGCTTAAACAAAAAGAAAATGTAGGTAACCGTGAACCGCAAGAAAGGATAAGCTGAATGGAAGAAAAAAAACACCACGAAATAAAATAAACAAAAATAAAAATATTCGAAAAAAGGAAAAATAAAGATAAATAGAAGAAAATGGGGGGGGGGGGATGTCAACAAGACAAAAAAGGTAAAAATAAACAAAGGAAGATAGATAAAAATGAATGGGAAAAAAAGGGGGATGGGGAAAGGACAGTATTAAAGATATGGGAGCCAAATATTGGAAAAATATGGAATTGCTTTAAGATCATTAACAGTTTTGAGGAACAGTTAGAACTGTTCCTCAAAATATAAAAAGATTCCCAAAAGTCAAGATCTGATGAATTGGTGCATTTTTGGATAATCTGATAAGAGTTAAAATCAAAAGAGTGATTCGAATCCCGACAATGTTGAGCAATTCTAGACTTATTTAATTGTTTTTTTTTTCACAAAATTTTGATGCTCTTTCAAGCGAATTTTTAAAGCATGCCGAGTCTGTCCAATATGGGCAAGTTTACAACTACAATTAATCCTATAAATTCCACAACAATTAAGAGGGTGAATAGGATCTTTAAGAGAAGAGAATGAAAGTTTATTAATAAGAGAGAACACCACCTGGAATTGGAAACGTTTTAGAATCTTAGCAACCTGATAGCTTACAGATGGAAAGAATGGCAAAACAACCAAATTCTTTCTGATGAAGGTTCGGTTAAGAACATTAGTTTGGGAATTATTTGAAAGTTTTTTATAAATGGAATCAATCAAAGTTGGCGGATAGTCTCTATCAATTCCCCCAGCTTTGAGATAATTAAGTTCCACTTTAAGAAGTTCCAATGAAGAACAAATATTAATTGCGCGATAAACAAAAGAATTGAAAGCAGAATATTTTTGATTTGGAGGATGAGACAATAGTCTATGAGGAGGTAAAGAAACGGCAAAAGGTTTGCAATAAACAGTAGTTTCAAAACCAATTTCAGTACGAGAAACAAGTTCATCAAGAAATGAAATGAAATTATTCCGTTCTTTCTCACAAGAAAACTGAATATGAGGATCAGTGGAGTTTAAAATCGATAAAACCTCATCACTCTCAAACTGATTCTGGTTCATTAGAACAACACAATCATCAACATACTGAATATAAAATTGAAACTGCAGTTTTTGAAACAGCTTAACCTCAAAATAATGCATGTAAATATCACTAAGAATGGGGCTAAGTGGGTTTCCCATAGCCAGACCATCTAACATAATATAAAATTTCCCATTAAAAACAAAAGAACATTGCTTAAGACAAGTACGGGTAAGGAAAATTAAATCCTCTATTTCCGTATTGGTGAAATGAAATTCAGAAAGTCTACGAAGGCATAACAATGAACCCTCGATGGGAACGTTCGTAAATAAAGAGTTATTGTTAAAAGAAGCCATAAAAGAATTATTTGGAACGAAACTATGAATTTCTTTAACAAACTCAACATAATTTTTAATTGTAAATAAATTGTGACTCCTAAGAGGAGAAAACACCGAGACTAAATATTTTGCAAGTTTGTACGAAGCCGTACCAATATTGGAAACAATCAGCCTGAAAGAAATACCAGCTTTATGCACTTTAGGTAAAGCATAAAATCTAGTACAATTAGCAATAGATGGAACAACAAAGCGTTTAACATTTGAAGGAATAGACTTAACAGACTTGATGAAATAGTTTTTAACTCTTTATCACTAGGATCTTTAAAAATTTCAGCATATGGCCCAGAAGAAATCAAATCATTAGTTTTATCAACATAAGATGATTTGTCAAGAACAACAATTTGGCTACCCTTGTCAGCTTTGGTAACAACCAGATCAGAATTCGAAACTAAATCTTTAACAGAACGGCTAACAGTATTAGCAAATACAGGTTTAGACATTTTTGAGTTAAAGTCAATATTAGAAGCTATAAGATGACGAATCGAATCTTTTTGAGAGGAAGTTAAGGCACTAAATTTAAAAGCTTCTCAACAGGAGCAATAAGCTTTGAAAAAGAAGGTTTAACACTCACAGCAAAATTATCATTACATTTTAGAGCCTTAATTTGAGAATTGCTTAATGAAACGCTAGAAAGATTAACAACAACATTCTTATTGACAACAGGTAAATTATCAAGAGGAACCACATGAGAAGTTTTACAAAGCATAGCTAATTTCTTTTTCAAAACAGTTTGATGTTTATCAAAGGAACAAAGGGTTCTAGACCAAGAATTTCTATCAATAATGGTAAAGTCAGGAATGGAATTAGAAACCAAAAAATGTAAATCATAAAGTTCACGTTCAATAAACGATAAATGTTTCCTGGATCGAAGTTCTGAGTAAAGCCAATTTCGACCGAAAGATTACTTTGTCAATTTTAACAGAACGTGGTAAATTACATTTCAAAGAGATAAACTTTGGAATAATTTTCTTGCGCCTACACTCTTGAAGAAATTTTAAATGGTTCAAAAAACGAAATTCTTAATCCGAAGATTGGCAAACCTATTGATTTGAGACATAAATCAAAAGCAAAACAAAAACGAATGAGAATAAACAAAATCAAACAATAACAGAATGAATAAGAAACAAGAAGTGAAAAGTCACAATCAAAATACAACAATAAACAAAAATTCAGAAAACAAAAACAAAAACACGATAATGCGAAAAATGCAAACGTAAGGCTCGTTTAAGCCACAAATAAGATAAATAAATACCTTTGTGCTGAACAGTAAAGCAGAAAAACAACATTAAAAAAAGCACAAATTTGCCAATAACAGCAGACACATGTTTCCGCGTTACTGGGAACGCCTTTTTCAATGCAAAAAGTAATGAGCTTATGGATGAAAAGACATCTGACAAAAGCCAAGAGCAGATAAGCATGCAGCTTAAAAGATAAAAATAGCGGATTAGCCAAACACCAATGGGAAAATTATAAACCGATCAGGAACCAATAGGAATGCAAGCAAAGGCCAAGAGCTTGGCCTTGGCTAATCCCCTATTTTTATCTTTTAAGCTGCATGCTTATCTGCTCTTGGCTTTTGTCGGATGTCTTTTCATCCATAAGCTCATTACTTTTTGCATTGAAAAAGGCGTGCCCTGTAACACAAAACACGTGTCTGCTGTTATTGGCAAATTTGTGCTTTTTTTAACGTTGTTTTTCTTATGTTAGTAGGTGTTGGAATACCCATTTCACAGTGTTTCATTTGCTCTGGAAAAATAGATGCATCAGAATATTTTAGGTTAACTAAAAATTTACTAAATTTAAAATAATTGTAGAATAAAAAGAAAAAAAAGTCTGAAAACTTCTATTCTTATTTTTTGACTCATCAAAAAGCTTCTGCATTTTTGCAATTATGGTTTTTAAAAACTTGTAAATACTTCAGAAAAAAAGGAAAATCTTTTTCTATGATATATTTTAATGGAAAAAACTTAAGTCTTTTATTTATGTTATTCATTATATATTTATTTCAAGGATTATTTTTGAATCAGCTTTTATTTGATAGTGGTCTCATAGCTTGGATAAACCAGAGACTCAAAGTATATTTTGCTTAGAATGGTCATCAGATGGAACTCAAGTTGCTGGTGGCTGTGGCAATGGACATGTCATTTTTGCTCATGTTGTGGAAAGGTATGATTTATGTGATATTAGTAAGTAAGAGTGCTAAAAGTTGGACATTTTTTATTCTGATTTGTTAATTTTGTTGAAATCATCTATTCTATTTCCCTTGTAAAATGGCTGAACAATATCAGTTTGCTTCTTTTGCTTACCTTTGAGATCAGTATCAGTTGATTGTTTTAAACTGTCAGCAAATAAACCTTAATTTGCTACAAATTTTGAGGTGGCGTACTTCAAAACGCAGTCCTTAGGTAATTTTTACAGCAATAATTATTCACTCACCATTACCATTACAGATTCACTTAATGAATTTTTGAAGCTTATTTCTTTGTAAAGATTAGTTATTTTATTATCATTGTCAACTGCTCCATATCTTGCGGAGTTACTCTGCAAAAATGGCAAAATTACGCAGCTCTGCAAAGAAGTTATTTGGCTCTGAATTTCCAGCAGAAAGTTTTCAAGTGATCGTGAGAGTACTCCTTCACCTCCCCTCGACGGTGATCTTCCCAAAGTTATGACTCATCAAGATTTTAGTGAAATTAAATTTATTTTAATTATATTTTGCTATTTTGTCATGACAGACATGCAAATATGGGAGATTAAAAATATTCATACTAAAAAATTGAAAAGGTTTTTAAAGGTGTTTTATGAATCAAAAAATACTAATTTTTATACTAGTGCTTAAAATGATTATCAAAACTCAAAAACAATTTGACGTAAGTGGTTTTCGTTATTTTCATACAAAATACCAAACTGCGCTGCAATATTTTAGACTGCTCCTCAAAATCACCACAGATGATCCTCAAATTGTTTCTCCATGGTTGGCAACCCCGTAATGGCAGTGCTGAAAAAGTGAAGGCTTATTTGCTGTTATAAGAAATACTAACAGAGTGAGAGGTATTGCTAGTTTTTTTCCCCCCAAGGTGTGAATTTACTCTTTGGCATTTTTAGAGGAGTAAAATTCATTTTGGAAGAGTGAAATGTAAGAAAACAGTAAAACCCATATTAGTGATAATTTCATCATAAAAATAATTTGGAAAATAGGATGAGGTGAAAGATTAGGGGGAAATAAAAGCTGTGCTCTATTTTTCTTTTTTTTTTTTACCTGTAAATGAAAGAAATTTTGAATTTTTGACTAAAAAAAACATTTGTATGTTATATATTTAACTTTTGATATCCCCCCCCCACTCCCCTGTTTTCTATGGTTCTAAATTTGTACTTAAGATGTAAAACACACTTGACTAATATTTTAAGGGACTGGAGACCCCAGTCAGATGGCTGGATGAGGTAGAAAAAGACTGAAAAGTAGTAGGAGTGAACTGATGGAGGGCTATTGCACGGGATAGGGCTAATTGGGAAAGACTTCAAGAGACAGTCTTGACCTGCAACTGGCTGTAGCATCAGTGAAGAAGAGTATTTTAAAGTGTATTTTGGATTTTCAGTGCATGAAATATGCTTGAATGGGCATCCAAAGTACTTCTAAACACAGTTCTGATTATAATTTGCTGTATAATGGGGTTGCTCTAAGGATGTTCTTTAAAATTTTTATATTTCTATTTGGTCATCACAAACTTTTTTTGCGTTACTATCTGCTTTTCCTAAATGTCATTTTGAAATGATACTTAAAGGAGACTGGAATGGAAGCATTTTGAAGCTACTGTGAGAGGAAGGAAAACCATAACTGTGCAGAATGTGAGCAATGACTTGTTGGAAAACTTAGACTTCAGGGATAATATCATCAAAGTGTCCTTTGATTACAATCATCTCATTGTAGTAACTTCAACACAGTGTTATATCTACAGGTCAGTTCAGTTATGTCCAATGAACCTTTTAATAATTAGAAATGCTATTATGATTTTTCCACATTGGTTATGTGTGTATATCTTACGTAATTAAAAACTAAGCGTATTTACCTATCTATCTGTCTATGTCCCAGTTACTTCTCCCCAACGCCAGTAAACTGATCATTGAACCAGGTATTGATTGATTCGTAATTTTTCGGTCTTTATGTTTGGCTATTTAACATAATCACATAATCCTCCGATAATAATTATCGGAAATATCAATTAAAAACTATTAATTATGATACTTAGATTTCGACGTAAAATCCCTATTTTTAAAAGACTTTCCTCCATTCAAATTATTATTCAGTGCTTCATCTCAACTTTCCACAACATTGCTTTTATTAAAATTCATAGCGTGAAGAAAATCATTGAGAAGAAAGATCTGTGTTGCCATTTTTTTCTCGGATATGAATGAATAAAATTCTGGCCTTTGTTTTAAGGCTTTTCCTGTAATCAGAATATTTAGAATGTTTCCTTTTTAGTAATTTTTCTGGAATCTACTGCAAAATTTTACTGTTTTTTTTTTTTAAATTCAAGCATGATTGTTGAACATACCTCCCTTGACCTACCTTTTTTTTCGAGATAGACCGTGTAAAGCCAGGTGATGCAGCTAGTATTCGTTTATTCTTTGAAACTTAATTACAGTTAGCAATAGAATGTTGATATTTTGTACAGAAATACCTTGTTTAGTGCAGTTTCATTCAGTGCTGATTGTGTTTATGTTATGGATAAAAATTTATTTAATAAATTTTAATTTGTATCAATTATTTTACTATTATATGGTTTGTTTTAGAAAGATTTTGTACCTAACTGTGTCTTAAAAATATGGAAACCACTTGATCCCCAAAGTACAAATACAAATGTGACGACCAGCAGCAGGCTCTTGGTCCAGCTAGGCTGATCCTAGTCAATTTATTAGTTGCCAATAGAGATCAATGGCCCTCTTACAGCTGTTCACCCCCTTGCTCATTGCTGCCTCTTCTGGTAAGCTGTTCCAAGTGCCCACAACCCTACTTAAGTAGTAATTTTTCCTAATTTCCCGGTTAGCCTGCGATTTTCATAGCTTGAAACAATGACCCCTCGTTCTGCTTTCCATGCAAAAATTTCATCCATTAACATCTTTCATTTTGATAAATTTAAATAACTGAATCATATCTCCTCTGACTTTCCTTTGCTCCAGGCTATACATATTAATCCTATTAAGTCTGGTATCATAATCTAATTCTGAAAGTCCCCTTACTAGTCTAGTTACCCCTCTTTGAACCCTTTCCAATACAAAACATCTTTTAGTAGGGGAGATAGCGACCGAAATTTTACGACAATATAAGGTAATGCACTAGTAGTGGCCACAGTTAAGCATATTTTGTGTCTTTTTTAAACTGTGGGTCTACAATATTAATTCCATTTTTAAAACTCAATGAGCGTATTATAGCCCAACTATTCCTTAATCGTCCCATTTTCTAAAAATGCCAGAATTTCAAATTTTTCAATTTTTTATCCATTTTTTCCCAAACTTCAAATTTGATCCCTTAGTGGCCACTCCAAAATCTGAGATTTTCAGTAGTGGCCACATGCATGAGTCAGTAGTGGCCATCTGACATCCTTTCCTTAGAAATTACAATACTTACTTTAAATTCAAATAACTGATGAATAAAATTGATTCAATATGATAGTTATATTGAGTACCAATATACAGTGAAATCCCATTACGACGAGTACCAATGCAACGAAATATTTGTTTCAACGAAAGAACTTTTCAGTCCCGACTTCATTTCCATTGCGCTACAGGAATTCCATTACAACGAAATTCCCGATACAACGAACAAACTTTGAGGTTCCTTGAAGCTCGTTATAATGGGATTTCACTATATTAATCACATTTTTATAGTACATTTCTTCTTCAAAGTACATAAGTACTTAGGATAAAGTAAAAAGTTTTTAGTAGAAAATTTGCATTTGTAATTTTTGTACGCTAATGTAAAAAATAAAGTAGAAGAAAATGTATGTACTTATATAAGTATTATATATATAAGCATTGGTAAGTATGAACTGAATAATTAGTTTCTCTTCAAAATCATTCATAACCTATACATATAATAGAATAAGATGTTTGTGTGTGTGTGTGTGTGGCGCGCTTTCCGGGAAAACGGTAAGGCCTAGAAAGATGAAATTTGGTATACAAGTACAGTTTCTACTGAAGAAGTGCACCTCGGGATTCGATTTTTGATATTTTAATTAGAAAAAAAGTTATTTAATGTTTTATGTGTTTTTTACACTTTTTAGTACTTTTTACCTCACAGACCCCGAACCAATCACACCACACAAATAATTTTGTACTATAGTGTTGGAAATTTAATTTTAAATGTGATGAATGAAAAAATTTTGAAGATAGAACAATTTTTGTATTTTTAATGAATTTTTGAAAAAACCTTCAATTTGCATTTTTTCCTGCGTTTTACATTTTTCTAATATCATCCTGCGAGAAGTATCAAAGCCTCATTTCTAAAATTTAAGTTGGTAATAGTAAAAACATTTCGCCCTCTTCAGAAGAAAAAAGTTCTTAAAAATACGCAATAGTTTTTTTTTTACAATTTTTTTAATGCTGAGCACATCATATCTTTCTATGCATCGGTCGAAAAAAGCATTCTTCAATCTTCTATGCCTCTGACGTCACTACTTGGATTTCGATTCGATATTTACGATGGAATCTTAATCGCAAACAATGTTAATCTTTTTTTTTGCTATGTAGCTTACTTCTACATTTTATGACGTGATGACCACGTGTTTTTCCGGCAGCGCTTGCTTTTTTTCTTTCCTTTTTTTTTTTTTTTGTTTAATTTAGGGAATGCATTTATTTTATTTTCCATCTCCCCCCCCCCCCCTCCAAGCTGGACGTTTTGCTGTTTCGATATTACGTTACATTTCATAGTTGTGCGCATTTAATTCAATAAAAACAGCAAGATTTTTTTTTCTTTGTCACTTACTTTACTTTATTACTTTTTGCACACTACGGGGAGTTTTGGAGATAACTTTTTTTTTTGTTCTACTTAAATAAAAAAAGTTTTTTTTGAGTGATCTTTGTTTTTATTAGGAAATGAGCGGGGAGGTTAAAATAAATAGGGATGTAAAAGAAAAATGTGAATGGCACAAAAAAAGATAGAGATGGATTGATTAATACTGCAGCCAAATTTGTTTAAACAGCCGCCAAAGGCGGCAAACTGGAAGTAAAAAGGTAAATGACAAGTTAGCCAAACAGCCGCCGTAGTTGGCTGCTTGCATAGAAAGGTGAATGGCGTAAGAAGGCGAACCAGCTGGTCGCCGCAGGCGGCTAGTTAATAATAAGGTAAGCACACCATTCAATGTAAGTCTAGGACAATTTGTTTCCTACGACTTACCAAGGCACATCAAAGGATATAGGAAATTGGTTGCATAAGTTTTCAATACTACTTAAGGCAGGGTATCCGCGCACCTGGAAAGTCATAGAAAGCAATAGATTTTGGCTATGATCGAAAATGGTCATGGAAAATCATGATTTTCGGCCAAAATTACTCAAATATCATGGAAATTGACAATTGGTCATGGCTTTTGAGTTCAAGAACATTTATCGAGATATTTATCGAATTCTACGGATTGTATTAAAAATACGCATCTTGGCCATTTTGTACGCTTTTTCGTGTCAATTCCAAGTTTTCACACATTTCGAAATCCGATTGCATCCGTTTCTTTAATACATATTCGTTTTCCTTTTCTATGTGATTTTACCATTTGGACATTTATAATTGTGTATTTAGCATTATTTTTAACCTTCCTTATATGTCTCATTGTGTAGTTGATGACTTTTAGACTTCTAGTTTTTGCCGATTGCATTCAATGCAAAAATTTTAAGACATTCGTTTTGAATCAAGAGACTCATAAAAATTATCATTAATTCTCAGTTGTGTCTTGAGTTAATGAAGATTTTAGAAAATAAAATCGGTCTGAAGAATTAATTACGGACGTTTTGAACATCGATAAAATACAGAAATCAGGGAATTTTCAAAGGTAATTTTTTTTAAAAAGTCCGTAAATGTTACATATTTCACAAATTCGGAAATTTTACAATATTTGTAACCTATCCTAATACTTTGGTGGTAAATATCTGATATTGTCTGGTAAATTAATTTAAGTACTTTAATTTAATATTTTACTTTTTTATGATTATTTATGTTATTTATTGTAAACATAATTTGAGTAACCACTAAATTATTGCTAGTCACAGATATTTTAGAAAACTAGTAGTAGTACAATGCTCGCATTTTGTTATTCGGTAATACGGTATTCGGTTCGTCCCCCTTCCCAAAAAATTTGAATTTCGGTTCCCCTGACTATTAGCAGTCATAAATAAATATGAATCAATAGATTATTAATTGCGAAACGCATATCTACTGACATGATTTAGTGACTTCCAAGAGAAAAATGGTTCCTTAAACAAGTTTTATAACTGAAAATTTTATATGTCATGACTTTTCTTATTTTACGGTGTGTGACTTACTTCTAATAAGAAAATCTGTATTTTCAAGAAATGATTTCTTAAATCTAAGAAATTAAAAATTATCTGCTTTGATTAGAAAAGGGATTGCCTCGATCAAATATTCGGTCCTTCCCCCTCCATTTTTATACCAGCTCAGCAGGCAAGTTGCCATTGGTTCTGGTTGAATTTTTCTCCTCTGTATATTCTAGCGCGCCAAACTCCTGTTTTTTTTTTCCATCAAGCTATTTAATATTTTTCCCTCTGTGATATGCGCCCCTAGGCGAGGGCCTAGGGAATGGCGTGATGAGTAATTCTGGCCCGTTCATACAAGAGGTAAACGCACCTAGCAGTCGCCACAGTGAAGCATATTTTGTGGCTTTTTTAAACTGTGGGACTACAATATTAATTAGTATATTTAAAACTCAATGAGCATATTATTGCCCTACTTTTCCTCAATCGTCCCATTTTTTTTAAATGCCAGAATGTCAATTATTCAATTTTTTCCCAAACCTGAACTTTGATCCATCAGTGGCTATTGTACATGAGTCAGTAGTGGCCATCGGGTGGCCACTACTAAATTACACAATAATTTTACATTACAAATGAGGCAGGTTATTATGGTAAAGTATTACAACCTATTAAAAGGAAAATTGAGTTGATTTATGAAAAACCTTCCTGATTTAGTAGTGGCCACTTGGTGGCCACTTTTGAATTTCCTAACATTTTTGGTACCAGTAGTGGCCACATAAACTGTCAGCCAATAAAACAATTATTTGGAGTTGAAAACATTCCAAACATGATCTTTCACATTTCATAACATGGTTACAGCTCTAAAAATATTACTTTTGAGCACTGTTCTATTCATAATACAACACAATGTTTTTATACCTCGTTACGGCGAAGCGTTAGAAGACAGCTGAAAAAACATGAACAATTCAGACGACCATACTAAATAATTTATATTAATTTTCCATGATGCTCTACCTACTCCTCCCTGAACTGCTAACTACAATATAGCCTGAACTTTACCCCCTGCAAATTTGAATTTATTGGGATACCTGGAATCCTTATTTTTCAAATATAAACCTTAAAGTGGCCACTACTGGTGCGTTTACCTTATATAAGGCCAGAATTTTTTTAAATATTAGATTAGTTTACTTAAAAGAAGAAAACGCGAGTCTACCAAAAAGTTATCGTTGCAATAGTTAATAAAAAATTTTGCAATATGTTGCAAAAACTTGTGAAATTGTCTTATATATATATATATATATATATATATAAGGCTGAAACTCGGTAATATTATTGATTACGTATAAACATAACAAAAAATATATGTCTACTGCGTCCGAAGCGTTGCCATGCCATGTCTACCACCCACGCAAGGTGCGAAAAAATCAGTCAATTTTGATTTAAATATAGAAGCCTCAAATTTTTTAAAATAATTGTTTATAATGTATAAAATATAAAAACAAAAGTCTACCAGTTGTGTTATGTTGCAAAGGCATGATAGACGCCACGGAATGTCAATCTCATACCTCTATGTACTGTTTATCGGGCCGCTAGCACTCGCTCAAAAAAGTTTGCTTGTTGTCGCGAAATTTCAATAAATAAAGCTGATTTATTTTTTAATAAATAGTTTAAATCCTGTTTTTATTAAAAACTTTAGTCTACCGTGACTAAGAGGTTGCTTAGTCTTTGGTAGACATTGCTTAAATTATAAAGTAGTTGGAAAAGTATAAATGATTTGAGCATATTAAAAAAATAATTTTAACATTTAAACAAAATTAAAAAATATTTTATTAAAATTAAAATTATGTACAAAATTATAGTGAAATTTATTTTTCATTAATAATGTCTTAACCTTTTAAATTATGCCTCTTTTATTTATTTATTTTTTATGGTCAAGTACTTATGAAATAAAAATTTTTTCATCGATCTTACATAACAATAAATAATTAAAAATAATTAAATAAACAGTACTTTACATATTAATTAATCTTTATCTTTACTAATAATAAAACTGAAAGTCTCTCTGTCTGGATGTCCGGAGGGTGTCTGTAGGATGTCTGGATCTCTGTAGCGTGCATAGTGCCTAGACCGTTCGGACGATTTTCATGAAATTTCGCACAAAGTTAGTTTGCAGCATGGGAATGTGCACCTCGAAGCAATTTTTCGAAAATTCGATGTGATTCTTTTTCTATTCCAATTTTAAGAACAAAATTATCATAAAATGGACGAGTAAATTACGAAATTATCATAACGTGGAACCATAACATAGGCACAAGCCAATTGGCGAGATAGGAAATTATCATAACGTGGAACTGTAACGTGGGTACAAGTCAATTGGTGAGAAAATTCACCATACATTCTTTGTAAATATACAGGCGAACCAAAAGACCTTTTAATTTTTCTATTACGGGCAAAGCCGTGCGGTTACCACTTGTAACCTATAAAACTGTAGCAAGGAACATAATTTTATTTAAACAAACTATTCATCAGGTGCATCGCCGCTCACGTCTGACTCGCCCAAATAATTTTCGTTTTCGCTTTCGTTGCTGAATTTATATTCAAAATGTCTTACGCTCAACTTAGCATCATTGTCAGTTCAATAATCATCATCACTGTGAATGTCGGTACTATTAATTAGCTGTCTCGGTAAAATCATCAATATCTGTAATAGAAAACAATTGATAAAAAAAAGAAAGAATTTTATTGAAAGCCAAGTCTGGTTGAAAAAAAAATGATTACCTGAGGCAGAAGGCTGTGCTTCGAATGTAACATCTTTTATTGTTTGCGGTAATTGTTTTCAGTAAACCATTTAAAAACTTTTCAGTTGTCCTCAATTTTCCACCCACAATCAAGAGGTGATAAGCTTGTCAGATTTTTTAAATGAGAATTTGTCCAAATTTGCGAAATGCAAGCTGTTCTGAGGAAATGTTCACGAAGCTCAGACTAACGTAGGGTTAAGGATGACGGATCAAAACTCTTCACGTTTTCGAGAACTACTTTATCTTTTTTCAAAATTTTTATAAACTTTCAAAAACGTAATGGTTCTTGCATCATTAATTTTTTCCATTTTATTTTGTCTGTACATTCGGCGCACAACTCTTCCGAAATTTCGAGTTGTATTCGAATTTGTGACATGCATTTTACATTGTGCGATGGCTGATACTTACTCAAATTTGTTAACCCTCCTGTGTATTCTTCCGACTTTGTAAATAGAGCGTAAGGCTGGACTTTTCCTTTTCGGAAAAAAGCCGGATTTTGATCGCAACCAGTCATTGCGTGTAAAGCAACCAAGGCGGAACAAACGGTTTCTCCTAAATTCTTGTAAAGTTCCGAGACATTGATACATCTTAATGATTTTCCAACGCCAACTTCCATCCAGACCTTTATTTAAGAATTCAAAAACTTCATGTTAGCCAATATTATAACTAATACATCAGTATCTGAACATTGTAGGTGGACGTCATATGGAGGCTGCAGCTCTTCAAAAATTACAAAGATGGTAAATCATTTTTGTGTCGGATTCTTCGCGGTCTGGGGCACGATTGAATATGATCTACTATTTTTACAACTTTTCTGTTGATGGTTTCAAATCTATAACACTGTTTGTAGTTAATATACACAAATTTATCTTCAAAATAAATTGCTTTGTTATCTCGTTCGAAGTTTTTTAGTAAATATTCTAGCAAATCTTCTTTAAAAGTAATATTTTTTAATTGATTCAAAAAGTCAGAGGGACGTGTTGCAGAGTGTCATATCTGAATTTTTTGACCTCTGTGAGTTCCACTTAATATATTGTAGCCTCAGAACAACAGTAAGATATCTTAGTGTTATTTCTGGGATTAGATATCTTACTGTTACTCTGAGGCGACGATATGTTCGTTATCTTTTATGGAAGGAAACTGGGTATGTGTCGAAAACAATTACTACGACTACTGCTGAACATACTTAATAATTTTCTCAATATCATTAGATGATAGAATTTCTTTCATTAGATATAATAAAAAGAATCCATCATAGATGAGAAATTTTGGTGGTTCAGAATTGATGTTTTTTTAAGCACTTTTATTACACTTGGCCTGATTGTCATGGAGTAATCTGAGGCATGCTTTTGCTTATATTTCAGCAACTAGATCACTAGGAGACTTCTGGATATTACTAAATGATTTGCTTAATCTTAAGGTATAACTTAAGGCTGAAAATTTAAAATTCTGAAATAACATCATTATTTCGGTTAAAATGGAAAATAGCAAATTTGATGTAATTTTTCATTAAATGTTTAAATATGAAATCAATCGTTACAAATTTTGTTGCCTTGCAAATGTAATGTTAATAGTAATCATAATGAAAATTTTGAATCAAGTCCTCTCTGGAGCAAGAATGAAATTTATTCACAGTCGTTGCTTTCTAAGGGTTTTTATCCTCATCTATGCATCTATGCCAATAATCGATAACGGGGCTAAGTAAAAAGACGTATCTTTATCCCAAGTTACTTATATGTTGTGAGCCATTCTTTTGCGTATACTCAGCAACTAGACCACTTACAGACTTCAGAATTTCGTTAAATGATTTATTTATCCTTAAGGTACAACTTAACGCTAAAAAATCAAATTCTAAAGTAAAATTTTGTTTGAAAACAAAAAACTTTAAAATAACAGATTTAAAAAAAAAAAAAAAAAGCACTTTTTACATAATGCACTCAAAAGGACAAAATAACTTTTCTGGGTCAGAAAGGACAATTTAAGTATTCCTGTAGTTTTTAATTCTTTGAAGAAAAAGAATTCACAAACAAAGAAAAGTGCGCTCAAGTCATTTTAAACCCAACTTTCCCATTAAGAAAAAAAAAAAAAATGCGTGTTTCAACACTAAAATTCATGATTGAAAGCTAGATAATGGTAAAACATTCTCCACATGACTAGAACCGCACTTTTCTTCGTTTGTGGTGTCATTTTCTTGGAAATTTTTGAAAACTACAGGAATTCTTAAATTGTCCTTTCTGACCTAGAAAAGTTGTTTTGTCCTTTTGAGTGCATTATGAAAAGTGCTTATTATTTTTAAAAAAATCTGTTATTTTCCAGTAAATGCAGTAAGGCAGCTTTTTCAGCTTTGCAAATGGCTATTATCTGTTGACCCAATTTAACATATGCTAAAGAAATATAAACATCAGCAGCAATGCTATCGCCGCGAAGCACTGGATCAAGTTTGCTCTAAAATGGCGGATGCGTCGGCTCCTCCACTATAGAAGCCTTACTCAGGCCCAGGCCCCAGTCCCAAGGTTATTATAGGCATGTCCTTCCCCTCTTCTTTCTTCGCAGTAGATGAAAAAAGAGCTTTAATTCCCCATTTACGAAATGTATTTGAAAAGGTGGTGATTCAAAATATTTTTGAAGAAGTTAAAAAATATATATATATATATATTTCTATATATATATATATGAATAATGTAACAAAAGTATGAATATCAATTTAAATATGATAGAAAATTGTAATCATAAAAAAATAATAATAACTGAAAAATTTCCATTTATAAAGAATGAAAAGATAAAATAATCATACTTTTCCAACTACCTCATATTTTAAGCAATGTCTACCAAAGACTATGTAACCTCTTAGTCACGGTAGACTAAAAATTTTAGTGAAAATAGGATTTAAACTATTCATTAAAAAATAAATCAGCTTTATTTATTTAAATTTCGATACGATAAGCAAACTTTTTTGAGCGAGTGCTAGCAGCCCCATTAACGGTACATAGAGGTTACGAGGTCGACATTCCGTGGCGTCTATCATGCCTTTGCAACATAAAACAACTGGTAGACTTTTGTTTTTATATTTTATACATTATAAACAATTATTTAAAAAAATTTTAGACTTATATATTTATGTCAAAATTGACTGATTTTTTCGCACCTTGCGTGGGTGGTAGACACGGCACAAAAACGCTTCGGATGCGGTAGACATATATTTTTCGTTATGTTTATACGCAATCAATAATATTACCGAGTTTCAGCCTTATATATATATATATATATATATATATATAAGACAATTTCACAAATTTTTGCAACATATTACAAAATTTTTTATTAATTATTGCAACGATTACGTTTTGGTAGACTCTCGTTTTCTTCTTTTGAGTAAACTAATCTAAGATTTAAAAAAATTCTGACTTTATATAAATAATGTATTAAAAACTGTCGCTATCTCCCCTACTATTTCTTCAGATAAGGCGACCAAAACTGAACAGCATACTCCAAATGATTTCTTACTAAACTGCGATATGAAGGTAGAATAACCTTCTTAGATTTGTTTGGTTATATTGTCTGTAAATATTATGGATAATCTTAGCAGAATTCTTCGATGATTTCGGATTTAGTTCATTGAATCCTGTGATCTCGCTGCCTGTATTGAACAGGGTTACCTAGCTTTTTTATTTTGTTGCCTAAGTTTTCTGCTTAGGTGTAATTTTAAAAAAAAATTAAGTAGCTTAAGCAAAGTTTTCTACATAATTTGTAAAACTAAGGCAAAATGACGACTAGGCATGAAATTAAGGTTGCCAAATTATTTTTTATGAAAGTTTGAGGTCAGACATGACAATTGAATGATAAGTCATAAGGCCCATGTCCAGGATTTCAGTTTCAGTGACTTTTTTTTATTCTTACCTGCATTGTCAAGAAAACATAACAGTGTGTCAAATAATTCATTTCTCATTAATTGTCTCTAGAAGGGTGTATCACACGGGGGGAGGTGAGGGGGGTTTCAAATTCCCAGAATATTTGGCTTTAAGCAATATTACCAATTCTGCGATTGAATTTTTCCCCGTTTATCCGTATAAAATTTATAGAGTTATAAGGTGTATACAGTTAAACTCTCTTAATATGATTACGTTTAATACGAAATCATGGCTAAAACAAACATTTTGCTTGATAGGTTTGGTTTGCTGAGAAATAAAATTATAATTTTCACACAAAATATGCGTATTAAATTGTAAGTCTCACTCAAGACGAACAAAAATTTCAGACTTCTTCATTGAAAATGTTTGAGATTGAATTCTGCAATTTTTCTTTTAAGAAATTATTCAACATTGTGTGAGGTTGTAAAAGACCAATTGTGTATTGAGAAGAAAATGTTAAATAAAAAATAAAGCCTATATACTTGTTTATCAGAGAACTTTTAACTTGCTTGGAAATAAACCCAATATATCTTCCATTGGGGTCCAAAACTTGTTTTGCTATTGCTGATTTTCATCTTTTTTTTTTTTGCCTCAAGCATTAATTTAAGAAATAAGTTTAATTTTTCCTAATGGTATTAGGTATTAGATTACATCGTGAGTACCAGCAATAAGTAAGTAAGTAGTAGCATTATTATTTTTTAAATATAGAAAAGCATTTCTTTATTTATTCACAGAATCACTTATTCACGGTTGTTACGAATAACGCCTATTGCAAACAAATTCATGAGTTTTTATAAGTTCGTATTAATCAAGTTCTACTGTATATATATTTACTTAAACAATAATTTTAAGTTAAGATTGCAAGAACAGTACTATGAATGCGCTAAATAATTGGTTTTTGTTCTTTATTAAACACACAACTCCATGCATAGAACGTACAATTAAGTTTAGTACTAATTTAACAAACAATATGGCAAACTTTGAAGCATCAGTAAGTCTGTTCATTTAACAAGTCTATTTTTGCTTATTATCCGAATTAACTGGATTTTCTTTTATTCGGATTACCTTTGGTCCCAGTTCCTCCGAATAAACGAAGTTTACTGTACATGTAAGGACCGTTATAGACCTTACCTCCCAGAAAGTAAATTCTTGCTGCGCTAGTAACCTCAGTATTTATTCAATTTACTGCTTGTTTATATTCAAACTTTATTATGTTTACTGTGTGGCTTATTACAATAAGTACTAAAAAAGTTTTATTCATTATTTTATGACATATGTTTTCAGGTTTTGTTTTGTAAAATAATGCTTACGAAACTAAATAGGAGGTGGCTCATTGTAGATGCAAATTGCATTAGCAAACAAAATTTCTATGCATCTTCAATCTTCCAATGATGGCAACGCTTACTATCTCTTTTTGTGAAATGTCCAATTTATCATAACCGCATTATGAGAAGCAACATTAAACACAGAGAATGCTTATATATTGATAGCCTAATGGTTCCTATCACCGTTTTCCAAAATAGGATTTCAGTTGATAAAGAGAGGACAATTTTAAATTGTCGGAAAACTCCAAAGAGAATGTTTGAAAAAAAGCTTTTCATGAATTATAACATTCTAATTAATTTTAAGTCAAATGTGCACATTCATTTGTTTTTTTTATTGTTTTTCCCCAATGGGAGGGGTTAAACCCCTAAAGGCCTCAACCCTTAGACACGGCCCTGTAAGTCACGGTGATTAAAATGAAACTTTTAGTTGCTAATAACTGCCTTTTTCAAACCCTGGTATTAAAATGGACTATCAGCCACTTGAGGACAAATCTTTCATCTTTACGGCAAAAGAACGGATGTAAGAAGAAAATGCATTCTGTAGAAGTGTGAAAATAGAAAAAAGCTTCACATTAATTAATCTTCAAGAATTTTTCAATATTATTAGAAGAACTTCTGAATTGATTGAGGAAAAGATTCAAATATAGGGAAATAAAAACCTTGATCTTTGGATAAATTCAGAAAAGTTTTCATAATTTTTCATTATTTTTTAGTTATATTTTACTTTGAAATTGACTTTAAATGTTAAAATTTACACATAACATTTTTGTTTCCTTTTTCAGCACCAAAAATTGGAACACTCCACTGATATTTGATTTAAAGGAGGCAAACGTTTCTTTAGTTGTTCAGGCTGAAAAGTAAGTTTTCATTCTGGTTCATTTTCATTGTTAAACAGAAATCATCATGCAAAAAAACATATCATTATAACTGATCTTCCTTTCCTCCCTTCATTGATTCCACTTAATTGCCTAATGGTCAGTAATAACTTTGTTATATATTTTTCATAATCAAAGTATGATTTAAGCTAATTTAATTAATATTACTACAACTTTTAAACTATATTTTTTAAACTAATTTATATTTACACCATTTAGCTACTTCTAGTGGTCTAAATCAGCCTGCAAATTTTTCTTAACCTTGGTGCATTGAAGTAGTCTTTACTCTGTGGCACACAGGCGGCAGGTGCACTAAAAAAGTGGGGGTCAAACAAAATGTAGAGGTTAGGGAGCATGACCCCTCAGGCTTTTTTTTTTTTGTAAAATTGGACTATATTACTGGCTTTAGGCAGCTTTTTAGCTTAGTCCAGTACAAATGATGTAATGGTGTTACTGGCTATAGATCACTGATTGAAAAACTTTTTAAAATGTGGAGTATAGTATGAAAAATTGGGAGGTATACTTACCGGAAACTTTCTCCTTCCCTTTTAAAATTCCATTCTTATGAAATAAATTGAGAAAAGTTAATTTATTTGGAATTTTTAGTTCTTAAATTCGTGAAATAAATAAATCCACCCTGTAAAAAATAATTTTTCAATCAATCATTAATTTTCAACTGCGGAAATTGAGGGGACAAGGCCCCTTTACTTTTGGAACTGAGGGGACAGTTATCCCCCTCTTGCCCCCTTGTATGAGCCACCTATGCTGAGGCATGAGCGAAATTGACAATACCTTTATTCAATAACATCTATAATAGTAAGCTTATTGTTAATAAATTTAACTTTTAATTAATTTTATTGCATTTATAACTTACTCTAAATTTTGGTAGAAAACATATCCAAATTTCAAAGCTGTATTATTCACTTTGTTGTCCATTTGAGTAAAGAGTATTTTTGTTCTAGCAATGGGTAACAATTAACAATTTCAATCCTACGATTGAATATTTTACAGAAAAGCTAAGTTATCCAGGCTGGAACCTTATCATGTTGGATTTTTGAAATTTTATTTATTTGCCAAGTGTATTTTTTCATATTGTTTTGTCTTAAAAACAATCCATATGTCTTGGTCCACATTATATTTGACACTTATATGTATAACCACGCACACACACACATGCATGTGTGTTTGTATGCACGTACAGGAGTGCATAACAGAATGTTGTTCTTTTAAAAACCACACCTTAAAAGAATCTATACTGCATATAATTAATATATTTTGTTCTTGCCAATATCTTCACCTCAAAGCCAAACTAACATAAGTCCCATCATCACTATTTTGCTTTAGAGCGTAAAAATATTTGACTGGTGCATGCAAAGGGTGGGACTTATTAAATATTTATAAAGGAGCTTTTTAAAATAGAATTACATAGCTCTCTCACATTATTCTCAATGCAGAATAGGATTCAATGGTGTATAATCCTGAAAATCGCTGTTTTTATACTTGCATTAGTCTGGCGCTGAGGCAGAGATATTTTCTTCCATAGAAGATTTTTTCATGTATGACATTTTAAAAAATACTTATAGTCATCACCTTTCCATGGTCTCTTTTTTGACTTTATGCTTCATTTAATAAAGGCACTTTCTGTTTGTTGATGGCCAAGGGTTGTACATTTATACATATGAAGGTAGACAAGTGAGTGCTCCCAAATGGCCTGGGATGAGAACCGATTACCTCAATGAATCAACTGTTACTCTTAGCAATGACACTATTGCTGTAAGGAATAAAGGAGATGAAAAAGGTATTGAATTAATGAGTGTTCTTTGGAAAAAGAACATTTCATACATCTATTAAGGATAGCGAAAATGTTTGTTTTTAGATAACTTAAAATATCCTTATATATTATTTCTGTAGCCTGTTTTTGGTTTCTATGCGAGATTTTCCTCAATTCTTGATCGATTTCTTTGATTTACACCTTATTTTAAAGCTTATCGTGCAGGCTACTGACGAAAAATAGACCACGGTCGAAAAATTGTTTTTTCGGGCAAAAAACCTGTTTTAAAGAACCAGAATGAGGTTTTCGGTTAAATTTATAGCTTTAACTTGCACTGTTACCGAAAGAGCTGAATAGCTTGATCGGCAGAGCGTTCGACTGGTAACCAGGTGTTCGGGCCTACGTCCGGACAATTTGCATCAAACAATTAGAAAAATATCGCGCATTACATGAACAATAAATGACAAATATGAGGGAATACATGAGGTAGAAACGCTCCTAGCTGTTATGAAAACTTGATGCAACGCGGAGCTAAATTAATACTCAATTGCAAGTTTTTTTTTTTTTTTTTTTCTAAGCTTTGGCTCCGGGAAGAAAATTAAAGCATAATGTAAGCAAAAATATAAGTATCAGGTTTAAGATTTCAGACTACATTGGAATTGTTTTTTGTTCAGTAAAATATAAAAAATCGTATGTTGAAATATAGATTCTTCTAATGAGTTTTTGACTCTTTATACAAATAAAAAAAATACTACCTCAATTTAAAGGATAATATATATATTTTTCTTCTTTTTGCAAAAAAAAAAATAGCGTATCACATTTTTACTACATTTGAAAAGCTACGCTTAAAAAAGAACTTAGTTCAAATTATTTTGTATTTTAAGCGTGCTGTTAAATGATGAACACGTGCTGCCATCTAAGTCATAACGGTTCAAACAGCCTGCGATAACAAATTGTAAAAAAATTTTTAAATAAAAACACTTCTCGGCAAGAAAAAAAATTTAAAATTACCTGCGGGTTTTTTTTTGGTAGAGCTTTCGGCTATAAACTGTCTGAACTTCGGGCCAGTTCGGGCTGTCCGACATAATAGCAAATTTACAGTAATATTACGCATTACATGTACTCATAAGATACAACAGATAACACACGTAATAAAATAAATGCAGTGGGAATGCTATTTGGTGTTTCGACTCCTTTATGCAGGCTACAGTTATCATTCAGATAAGTTGAATGCTAATTGAAGGATGTTCTTCCCTTTTTTTTTAAGCTTTGACTCCGTCCAGACCACTGAGCATAATGTAAGCATAAAAAAATGTATTAGATATACCTCAAGGGAATCCTTTTTGTGCAGAAAAACATTTTCATTGTATGCTAAAATGTAGATTTTTCAAATAGCAGTGTTCGAACTTTTGTACAGATAAAAAAATACTACGCCAAATTAAAACTTCGAGTTGCAACCAGTAAATCTTTAATTATTTATTCGAATACGATATATAACATTAAAATTATTATCAACTTCATTAGTAAGAAATCATTTTCTACTCCTCTGCTTTTGGCTGAAAAAAAAAAAAAAAAAAAACATTTTGTCTACATTCGAAAAATTACACTTAAAAAACGGACTCGGTTCAACTGGTTTTGGTTTTGAATTTTAAGTGTTCGATTAAAAGAAAAATAAGTGCGGGCTTTTAAGCCGTACAGGTTAAAGAAGCCTGCTATGGGAAATTGTTGAATATTCAAAAATAAAAACACTTATTTTTTAAACCGAATTTATTACTTCTCTAGAATGTTTGTATCAATCGCTACGTGAGATCTTTCTCATTCTTTAATCAAATTCCATGTTTTAAGAATAATTTTAAATCGTATCATGCTGGCTAATGACAAAACATAGACCCATGATCTTATTATATTTTTTTTGGCAAAAAACTTTTTTTATTGTGTTTTATCACGCATTCCTTCAATGAATAGCATTCGAAAAGGAAGGCACAGTTGCTAGGTTTGTTGGAGCGTCGTACTGTTAATCAGAATGGCGCCAGTTCGAATCCGTGCATCTAAATATCTCTTTAATGTTTCTTTTTTTTCCGTCAGATGCTCACATGGGCAGGACTGTATTTGTCACAACCTGTTTTTTCACATGCAAAATTAGATTTTTCACGTGTCACTCAGCCACACTTTTGATGATATTTATATTTGCATTGAAAATACGTATAACCAAAAGGGGAGCGATGATCAAATTATCACAACGTTGTATTTAACGAGGTTTTGTTACTGATGTCTTTAAATTACACGCCTTCTCTTGTGCGTTTACTTTTTTCCGTTTACTTTTTTCGGTTTTACTTCATAATATTCTTTCTCTGAAATTTTTAAAGAGCGAAATGCCTTATGAAACGATTCGAAGTACAGTGCGGAGTTCCGCACGGGTCAACTAGTCGTGAATTATTATAAACACATCAAAAATTTTTAAGTCATGAAAAAGTAATTTATTTTTCAATGACAACCTTTCTTTTTAAAAGATTGAAAAAACCCCTCCCCTTCCCCCAAACAAAATTTTTAGTGTTCATAAATAATATATATATATATATATATATATATATACAGTCAGACCTCCATATATTGAAGTAGCAAATTGCATGAAAAAAATTCGGTATATAGAAACAATCTTATTTTATCCTAAAAATCTCCTAACATTAAAATTAAAGCTGATTTTAGTGTATGAAACCTAGTTTCTAATTTATGCGAGCATTAAATGAAAGTTAATAATTAAAAAAATAACAGAAATTACATTTTTGTGCCTTCATACATCTTCGTTCTTCGGCAATTCAACTTGATTCCCAACATTAGGGGATTTTCGTTTTGAGAATGTAATCAAGAGAAAAGTAAAAAATCAAACTTGAATGATTTTCACTGAAGCTGAAAAGACCAGGAATGATCATAAACAGGCAATAGGGATAACTGGAAACTGATTTTACTCTATTACTGGTTGCATTTAAGATATTTGAAGTAAGCTTGAGGGAATTTAAGAACTGCAGAACGAAACAAAGACCTATCTACACACCCCTCAACCCCAGGTTCCTTATGAGTTATATATATATATATATATATATATATATATATATATATATATATATATATATATATATATATATATATATATAGTGCTTACTTGATTTATAACAAACCGAAGGCTTACATGTATATTAAGGCAGATTAAACTTCATTACAAACATAGTTATATTAGCTTATAAATTTTTCTTTAAAAATAATATATTTTTTTCTAGTTTTAACAATACTGTGAAAAATATGCCATGAAAAATCATGTTAGATTATTGGACATCATCAAACAGCAAACAATTCAAGTTATCACTCAAAAATCTTGTACACATGTCAAATATTATTGGAAAATGAAAAGCGAAAAAGTAGATAATCTTGTGCTGCAAAAGCTTACAAATCACTGTGTTGATATACAGTAAAACCTCGATTATTTGAGCTAATTAGGACAGCTGGTGCCTTGGATATCAGAAATCTCGGTTAATAGAAACTTTGTATAAAAACTTGTCAGAATCACAAATTTTTAAAATGTATTAACTAAAACTACAATAGAATATTTTTAAAAGATGAACCTATAAAGAGTAATGTTTTACAGTTAAAAAACTAAAATGGAAAATAACCTGTAAGTTTTAAAAAGTAAATTGAATTTTTTTTTGACAAAACCAAGTTAAATATTGAAAAGATGCATTAGAAATAACAGAATTAAAAAAAAAAAAAACTAAGAACTTTTCATAATGCACCCAAAAGTTCAAAATAACTTTTCTGGGTCAGAAAGGACGATGTTTAAGTATTCCTGTAGTTTTCAACTGTTCCAAGAAAATGACTCTACGAATGAGGAGAAGTGTGGCTCAACTCTGGTAGAGAATTTCTTATCATATCTAACTTTCTGTCATAAAATTGAGTGTTGAAACATGCATATTTTTCTGGGAAAGTTTTGTTTGAAATGACTTGAGCCACACTTTTCCTCATTTCTAGAGTCATTTTCTTAGAATAATTGAAAACTACAGGAATACTTAAATGTTGTTCTTTCTGACCCAGAAAAGTTATTTTGTCCTTTTGAGTGCATTATGAAAAGTGCTTAGTATTTTTTTTTATTCTGTTAATTTATTCTTTTTAGTGTAAATGTATTTCAGAAATAGAATAATGTGACCACCACGAAATTTCAGCCCTTTTTTTTCATCTAAATGCTTCATACTAAAAGGAAAAAAATCTTTATACGTGTCTAAAACTTTAAGCATTTGGCACTAAAAATTAATATTTGTTCCCCTTTATAATTTGTTAGTGTGATAATTTAATTAGAACCTTAAAATATTAAAGGTTTGTGAAACTAATTCATATTTCACAACATACAAGTTACTCGTGATAAATATCCTACTACTAGAAAGTTTCCTATCCATTAAAAGCTTATTGCTTTTGTAATCTTCCAAATTATTTCAATGAAGAATCTAAAACTTGGAGGTTCTGAAATATTACTGTAATGAACTGTTGTTCTCCAACCCTTTTAATTTTTAATGTTAGATTAGTAGATCTTGTGTTGATATTGTTCTGAAAGACAACTAATGAACTGTTGTTTCCTAACATTTAAAGTTTTTTACTGTTAAATTTGTAGATCCTGTTGATATTACTACTCTTCTATTTAAAAAAAAAAATCATATTATTTTAGTTATCCACATTTTTGATGCAGTAACAGGCAAGTATATACCAGATGGAAAACCATTTTCTCATAAGGTAAGTGTTTTTTATAATTTCCTGTTAAACAAGTTCGAATATCTCATTTTGATGTAGAATATTTCTGTGTTAAAAAAAAAAAAAATACATACCTTGTTAAAATAATAACAATCAGAACTGGTTTCCTAAAATAACTTCAATTTTTGTTGATTATTTTAAAGTTTATTTCAATTCTTATTAAGACAGAGTGGCGACTGGTTGAGTAAAACAATTTTCCCCACTTTACCAGGTTCTGCTGCAAAATTGTATGATTTTTTTCGGATTTTCCATCTAGATAGTGTTTTAAAATAATATAACTGTAATTAAGGCAATACAGTATTGATGTTCGTGTAATATCAATTTCAAAAACATTTGTTTTCAAAACTACTAAATATTTTATTTAATTTTTATGTCCAGAATTCCATGTTTAATATACAAAGCATATTCGTTTAAGCCATAAGATTGAGGTAAATTTTAATTTATTCTAGAGTAACATACACCTTTTTCCCATGCACAAGCACAAAAAGTTTTTTTTTTTTTTTTTTTTTTTTTTTTTTTTTTTGAGATATGATAAAGCAATTAAGCTGTGAAAACCTTGTGTTTGAACCTTGACAAAAGACATTGAATACCTGGCATTGGATAACTAAGGGAGTATCAGTTATTATAAATGGTGTTATCTTCTGTTTCCTTCCTAGCAATGGTTCACCCTTTGATGCCTGTAAGCAATTTGTCATTTATTTTCTGCACATTCCATCTTTACATTAAAGTTACAAAAACCAATAAAAGTTTCACTTTTTATGAAGACAATGAAACAAAGTAAGCTAACTAATTTGGTTAATAATAAAATATTTGAAAGTAGGTTTGTGAGATCTGGAAATGTGTACTTATCCATCTGTTGCCACACTCCAATAACTTTAGAAGGTTTGGTTTTTCTGAGAGATCTTTGTCAAGACATCTTAGCCCTATATTTCATTGTTTAAATTGAATCTTCAATCAGTTTTGTGCATTTCAAAAAATTATAAACCTTGGTGCAAGAAAGAACAGCTCCCCCCCCCCTTTTTTTTTTGCTGATGAGATAGAGCATGGCCCCACATAATTCTTATAGGCTGTGACAATCGATGAAACTCCTGGTAACAAAGATGGCACTACAGGGAACCACTGTTTCCATTACATTGCTATTGATTGGTGGATGCAGGGGTTCCTATCAGCACCTCTTATGGTCAAAATGAACGACGTCCAATCAAAAATAAACAAACTTTGAAACGTTGACATTGATTGGTGGATGCATAGCAGATCATAAGTTGCATTGGTTTAACACAGAAAGGTCATGAATTGCCGAGGTCGAAAGCGTCAGCACCATCTAGTAGGGCCATGGATTGAGCCAATACATAACAATTAATTTAACATAGGTAACATGTTTTATTAAAATGGTATAGGAATTGGTTTCAGAGACAAATTCTAACATCCTATTGAATGTAAGACAAAATCTTTAAAAATACTTTTTAAAACATTCTCTCTCTCTCTTTTTTTAATGATTTCTTGAAGTTTTTAAAATGTAGTTACCCCGAGGGCTTCAATTAAACATACATTTGGCTTTTCCAGTAAAATTTTACCTTTTAAAATTACTAGCCAAGCCTGCTGATTTGCTTCAGTCAAACTTTGTCCGAAAGAATGTTTTGCATTGAAATGTTCCAACGAGTTTTCAACACTTGCCTTATTATTGTTATTTTACAGATTGAAAAATTATGTAAGAGAGAAATAAAATATGATCTAATAAGCTTTGTGCTAAAATATAATTTAAATGAAAAAAAGAAGGTGCTGCATATTTTATGTTTTATTTGTGTTGGTTTTTCTTTTTAATCATATGTAGGAGGCATTTTACATTATAGAACACTATATGCAGAGAGAATAGCTACTATATATTTTTTAATGTCAGATGCAAAATTCAAAGCTTATCTAAATATTCAATACTACTAAAAAGAAAGAGGTTTTTATACCAAAATTTTAAACCTTTGCAGGAAATCTAAATATATTATCTTTTGATTCCTGAAGTATTAAAAAATTTTGAGCAAGAAATGCACCATTTTGTTGAGGATTTAAAATTCACTTTCCCCAATTAATAACAAAATCTATGCAATAAAATTTTGAATGGAATCAATGCACTTAGGAGCTTTACTTGCAATAGCTAATTTTACTGAATTTAACTAAAAAGCATCATGAATGAAATACTGTCTTGAAATAGATGGAAATTTTGGAGATTGCTCTTGATCAGTGTGGTGTTGCAAACAGCCGTCGCCTTGCTTTTGTTGATAAGAATAAAGATTTGTATCTACTTAATGTTCGGACACTGCCTAGTGCTTCCAAAAAAATGATGAAACTTGGTAAGCTATTTTGTTCTTCTAAGCCTTTATACTCGATTTTTCCTGTACTCTATTATGTCACTGCACTCGTAATATTTTCTTTATAAAAGCACTCATTTTTACAAAGCTTTGAGTAAATAGCTGCAGCAATTTTCTCAAGCCTATCGTAATCGCAAAAAATTCAGCCTCTAAAAATATTTTATACTCAACTTTTTGTTCTGTTCCTATAAAACTTGTGAACTTTTCAGCTTGTGAAATGATCGATATTTTCATTTTGGCGAAAATTACCGCTTGCGAAAATAAGTGCTTGTACAGTACAGTGGTGGTCAAAACTATAAGAACAACTGGAAAAACCACCACATCTCTGCATTTGGTTGGAAAGTTCTGAAAATTTTTTGACTAGTAACTAATAATAAATGAAGCTTCTTTTATAATTTTTATTGGGAATACAAAGGAATTTCTAATTTGTAGAAGGAAATTTGAATTTAGACATCTGTGTGATGTGGACAAAATTATGAGGACAATTACATTTGTGTGTTCTAAAAAGTAAAAGCTGCATGTTTTTTGTTCTGCAAACTGCACTGCATAACAATATAAATGCTTAGTAAGCGATTGGGGGGGGAAGTCAAATTCTATTTTTACAATCATCCCGCTAGGTACAAAATTTTTAAAAAATAAGAAAAGGAAAGTGTTTGCTTGAAAAATTTCACTACCTACTGTGCGTCAAATTGTAACAAATTTGAATCGATAGAGATTGGTCATTTAGAGCTTTCCCAAAAATTCCGGCAAATAAGGTCAACAAAGACAAAAAGGTAGGAAATCTTCTGTTTCTGTGTATGTGTGAAATTAATGATTATAAGATGAGATATTGCTTCAAAAAA
This sequence comes from Uloborus diversus, assembly GCF_026930045.1. NCBI lineage: Eukaryota > Metazoa > Arthropoda > Arachnida > Araneae > Uloboridae > Uloborus > Uloborus diversus. The sequence continues at coordinate 81,312,291 of NC_072738.1, forward strand.
CAAGCATCAAGAGACGTTAGATGGGAGTTCAAGTTATGATGCAGTTCTCGAACTATACAACATCTTTTACAAAAAGAGAAAAGTTTCATGATGTGAAACTAATGTCATGACAGACTCTTAAAAAAAGTTCATAAGAAACCAAGGAATGTGCCAAAAATGCATTGTTATATATAAAAAGTGGGATAGTGTAATGCTTTTCGATGAGAAAAATTTTAATTAGAATGGACTAGATGGTTTTTGCTACTTCTGGTACAATCTCTGGGAAAGAAAAACAAAATCTCAAAGTGTACATTTGGAGGCGGCTTAGTAATGATCTGAGGCAGTTTCACAATGGACGAAAACTATACCAATATTTTTTGTGCAGGGGCAGAATGAATTCTGAGAGTAATGTGGATATACTGAGCAATATTTTTTGAATTAAAATCACCGTTATTACAAGATTTTTTTTTCCAGCAGAATAATGCCTAATTACATGTTTTTCAAACCTCAAAATCATTGCATGATTTCATGAAATTACTGTACTAGCCAGACAAAAGGCTCGATCTAAGTTTCATGGAAACTTTGTGAGGCATTCTGGCACACGAAGTATGAAAAAATGGTATTAAATATCAAAACAAGCAAGAACTCATTTTCTCCATCAAAAAAGTCAGGATTAAAATTTTGAAGAACATTCTTCACAACTTCCATGACATCAAGACTGATAAAAGTGACTGAAAAAAAGGGGGATATTATTGATTACGAGGGTTTTTCAATGTAAAACGCTAGTTGTCCTTATAATTTTGCCTAGTTTTAACAATGACATTTTTTATTCATCACGGCAAAACATTTATGTTTCGCATTTTCAAATGTTCTGCATTCCACAATGATTTCTAGCATAAAAAGGCATTTTGTGCATAAATTTCACTGAATTATTTCAGAAATATTTCTTTTTCTGTGCAATTTTTCTGCTGTCCTTATAATTCTGTCCACCACTGCATATAACATATAATGGATTAACCCTTTTCCACTGATTTTCTCCCTCAATACTAATTATTTACTTGAACTCAAGCATACCAATAGATGTCAGTTCACTTTAGTACAAAAAATACAATGGTAAGAGCCCGGCATATGAGTTAGCGCAACTTAAAGTTTGTGTCTGGAACACCCAATGTGCGAGTATATTAGGATATTTAGATTGTCGAGTCTGCTCCAACAGTAGAGCACAAAGGGTTAAGCTTGATACTTTTGAATGACATGTAGATGCTTGAAATTTTAATTTTAAATGATAAGTGTTACTTATTAAAAGCATTATTTTGAATGTAAGAATGAAGCCTTTCACGGCCGGTGTCAATAATGTTGTAAGACTACGGGCTGTTGTGCCATAGTCTGAGTGTTGTTACTCCAAATGTTTCGACTGCATCTGCGGCGGCCATCCTCAGTCTTAGCGTCATCTAAGCTTCCAGGGAAGCGACTTCCTGTGGAAAGAGCTAGCTCACCCTTCATTCTGGGCCAGGATTGGCTGATGAACGTTTGTCTTTGTTTCTGGTTGGGGATTGGCTGCTGGGCGTCCGTCGCTGTTTCTGGTTGGCTGGAAGTATCTCTTGGAATAATCCGTCTAAGTGTAGCATGCCAGAGTTTGTTGATCTTAATTCCTTCTTCCTTTTTGTTAAAATTGTTGAGATGTTTGAAAATTTTGATTGCTTCTCTGTTTACTCTGGCATAATAGTGGGAAGTCCTTGAAAGTATTTTGGTTTCTTTGAATTAAATGTCATGAGTGCCATCACTAAAAGTGTGTTTCGCTACTGCTGATTGCTCAGTGTGGCCCAGACAGCAATTTCTTTGGTGTTCTTTATTAGCACGTTTTATTCGTCAGGGCCAACAGAATTTGCGAACCAACTGCTATTGAGAAGGAACTTTCCCACCTCACAAAGGTCTTCCGAGCCAACGACTTTTCGAAGCAAGGAATTAAAAGAGCTTTCCACCCCAAAGTGGAAAGACAACCACCTGAAGAAGACCCAGTCAAATCTACAGCCTACCTCCCCTACGTTAAGGACGTCAGCGACAGAATTGAAAGACTGCTGGGCAAACACAACATCTAGACTGTTTTCAAGCCTACCCATTGAATCAGCGACCTACTACAATCAGTAGAAGATGCGTCAGACCCTTTGTCCACCGCAGGAGTTTACAAGATCCCATGTTCCTGCGGATCGGCCTATATTGGAACAACAAAAAGAAGCGTGAATACAAGAATAAAAGAACACTAAAGAAATTGCCGTTTGGGCCACAGAGAGATCAGCAGTCGTTGGAACACACTTTTAGTGATGGCACCCATGACATTAAATTCATAGAAACCAAAATACTTTCAAGGACTTCCCTTTATTACGCCAGATTAAACAGAGAAGCGATCAAAATTTTCAAACATCCCAACAATTTTAACAAAAAAGGAAGAAGGAATTAAGATCAACAAACTCTGGCATGCTACACTTAGACGGTTTATCCCGAGAGATATTTCTAGCCAACCAGAAACAGCAATGGACACCCAGCAGCCAATCCCCAACCAGAATGAAGAGAGCTCAAGTTTCAGCCAACCAGAAACAAAGACGAATGTTCATCAGCCAATCCTGGCCCAGAAGGAAGGGAAAGCTAGCTCTTCCCACATAAATAGTGACAACACTTTGATACCTGCATCAGTTGCTAGGAAGTCGCTTCCCTAAAAACTTCAACCACGCTAACACTGAAGATGGCCGCAGCAGATGCAGCCGAAACGTTTGGAGTAACAACACTCAGACCTCGGCACAACAGCCCGGAATCTTACAACATCATTATTTTGAAGTTTTTTCTCTTACCTGTTAAATGCAAGTTATTTTGGTTTTTGACTCAAAATTAAAATAAAATTATTTCTTTTCCAGGAGTAATGATGCACTCTATAAAGTGGAATGACAATTCTAATATGTTGGCTGCTCTGCAAGATGGCAAGTTAATAATATTCTATTATCCTGCAATAGTGTTTGTGGATAAGAATCTACTATCTCTAACAATGGTACATAAAGATGATAGGTAGGAATTACTAGTTTTTATAAATAATTTATTCTTCAAAATTACTACTTATTCCACAAATCTACATGTGCCCCCTGGCTTTGAGAAATTAATGTATTTACATGAAAGTGAGCTTAGTTTTTGCTGTTTTTTGATATGTGTATTAGGGTGGGCCGAAAAAACTTTTTTTGGAAATCTGTTTTTGGATAGTGCGGAAAAGTTGCTATATGGGCCCGTTATTACCCATAAAAAATTTCGCTAAATTTGTTTAATATTTAGCCGACGCTATTTGACCTTGAAAAACTGAAAAAAAGGGCAAAAATGCACTTTTTTTCAAAAAAAAAAAAAAAGAAAATGGGGGGGGGGAGGTTAAAAATAAAAGTTTGGAGCTAGTTTCAGCAAACATTAGAAGTATCTGTCAGTGAATTAGTTGAAATCCTCAAAGACTTTGATACATTTCGTAGAATATTTAGCTACGCTCCTTTAAGACTAACACATGGGAAAAATGAAAAAAAAAAAATTTTTTTAAGTAGTTTCAAAATAAGTAAATACTGAAATGTTACGCAATACGTTACTTAGAAAAAAAACAGTGAAAATTCAATCAATTTTATGCGACATTTGTACGCCAATTTTAAAAAATGCACACACTCAAATAAAAAATAGTTACATAAGATGCTAATTTTTTAATCTTCGATTCCAATTGTTTCTCCTGGATAATAAACGGTGCTCAACTGCTTCTATTATTCCTAAGATTATGTTATAACTATTTTATATATGTTTGGCAAATAGAGCCCTTGAGTATTAAAAAAATGTGAATCCTCTAAAGTATTTTAAACGGTAGCCGGACATTTCGAATGTCATTGCATTATTATCTTTGTTTTGGTATACAACACGACTGTTATGTAGAAACGCGCGAAAAAGAAAGTAACGCGAGCAAGCACAAGTAGTCTTCTATTTGGACCTGGAAGAGATTTGTCTCCTCCCGATGCTTTATTTCTTCCAACATATGAGGACATTGTCAGATGTTATCAAATCACTAAGATGCAAGTAAAGGGAGAAGGAAGTAAGCAACCATCTTTAGCAAGTGTGGCCGCTGTAGTTGTAAAAAAAAGTTATTGATATTTGGGGGCGTGCTTTCCTTCCCCTTGTTTCGATAAGAAGAGTGATCGCCATGATTTTATCTTATTATTCTAAATATAATAGCGCAACAAAAAATGCTAAAAATATAAAGACGCAACTTTTACAATCAAAGCTAGGCAAATTTAAAGCAGAGGCTACGACTTTGACATTTGTGCCTGCAAATGCGCAGATTTATATTCGTGTAATTGCAGAAAAAAAGCAAAAGTCGCTGATAGAGAAAAACAATTTCAAATTGATCAAAGGACAGTAAGAAAAATGGCTATTGGAAAAGTGGATAATGTAACAAGTAATGCATATTTCGCTCATCCTGAACAGCTACTGTTGACAATGTTGTTTGACTCAAGAAAATACATTCGGGAATTCGCTGTTAGGTGCATTCTGAACTCCAGAAAGAAGAAGACGAAGAGCTCGGATGGTTACGATTTTTTAAGCGTCCTAAACTCAATTTTGAAGCCATTGATTATGTTGATTTAGTTCATTGGGCAAACTGTGTTGCAACAGAGCCACCTCTTACAATGCATCTTAAAGACCAACAATCGAAAGAAATGCGCAAAGAACAGCCTACAGCTGTTTCGAGAAATTTACCTGTCACACGGAAGCTGTGAAACGTTGTGTGAAACTAATAACCGAAGCTGCAATATATAAGTTCGTGGTGAAACTGCACAAGATGGATACATTCGTGCCAAACTTCAAGCTAGGAAAGAACTTCCATCATTTGATAACAAGGGACAATATTATTCCAAAAAATAATATTCATTATGCATGAAGTATTATAAATCAAATTTGAAGATTTCTTTTTCAAAATTTTACTATCTTTATATGTAATTCTAGAAAATGTATATGATATTATTGCGTGATAATAATTACTATGATTAATAGTGCTATTTAATTAATTAGTCTATGATTTAATTTTGAAAAATAATTTTCACAATGGTTTTTAAAAAAATTCAATATTTTTTCATTTTTCTCCAATTTTTTGATGTTCGAAAGGAGCGGTTAAATGCTCATTAAAATCAATGAAACATTTTATGGGCTTGAACTGGCTCATTATATAACATTTTCGGTGCATTCCAGCAAAATATTTGGAATTTAGTTTTTTTAAAAAAATTTCGACAAAAATTCATTTTTCTCATTTTTTTTGGTTTTTTAGTGTTAAATAGCGCCGGCTAGATATTTTTTAATGTCCAAGAAATTTTTTGTGAGTGCTAACTAGCTCATCACGCAACTTTTGCGCGCTATCCAAAAATTGATTTCAAAAAATAAATTTTTTCGGCTTATTTCGGCTCACCCTAATGTGTATGTACCCCCTCCCCTCTTTCGAAAAAATTTGAAATGGCAGGTCTGAATATTTCCCAAATTTCTTGCAGTAAATAAATGTGCTTTAATTAAAATATTAACAAGATAATATCTATTTATACTGACTTTTGTTAAAAGCATATTTTGTTACTGTTGTTTATTTTCTGTTAATATATTGTTACTTTAATATCTTACTTTCAAAAAAAAAAAAAACTTGCATATTTTGTATTTGAGAAACTAATTTTATGCAAATTATCTCATTAAAAAAATCTTCTTCATTTTATTTCATTCTTTGCTAGAAAAATATTTTACAAGAAAGAACATAAACTTCAGTTTATAAATGTGTAATTATTTCCTAATTTGTTTCACATAATTGTTCCTAAATATTAACATTTAATTTTTACGAAAATTTCATTTTCAAGTCTGGCATTGCATACTAACCATGCTCATGCCAATACTTAAGAATACTGTTCAAGCTGTATTAATTCGCTTATAGTGACTTTGGGAAAAATCCTGAAATCCTCAGCTTCATTGGAAATCATATCAGCATCCGAAGGGCAGATGGTTCTCTAGTATCATCTTCAGTATCACCCTATCCCTCTGTACTACATGGTTATATTTCTTCTCATCGCTGGGACGATGCTGTTAGGCTTTGCAGATACATCAAAGTAAGTAAAAGTTGACATTCTTGAAATTATATTTTTTTAATGCAGAATAAACCTATAACTTATAATACCTTAACTATGAATAAAGATGTACGTGTGTCTGTAAAGAAATGCGCCAACTGAAACTCATTTTCGGAGCAATCCTTTAGAGGATAAATTTTTGCTGCAACCTCCAAAAAGAAAAAACTAAAGACAAAAAAAATTGTTTTTTTCCAAGTGAGAAAGAAATAAACATAGTGAAAGCTCTAAATTCTTTTAATTTGCCTTAATCACATTGAGACCTTATATATTACTGACTAGTTATGTCTCTCTTTTTTTTTCTGTTTCTGTTTTTTGAATCTCCATCTCCATATGTTTAAAAAAAAAAATATTTGTTTACTCTGATTGGCATAGTTAAACCAAAATAAGATTTGCGACAGGGTTTAAGCTGAGTTCAAAAGTTCTTTAACAAAAAAGCTAAAATTAGAAGAAAAACTTTAGAAACACGCTAAAACGAAAATATAAAGGTTAATGAGTGCGTTTATATATATTTCTAAATGCCTCAATTTGTTTCATCAGTTACACTGCAGATGTAATAACAGAAAACCTGTGCAGTTGCACCTGTACAGCATTTTCATTGATTGTACTATTCGAGGGCCTAGCAGATGTGTTGGGCTTACTTTATATGAATCCTATAATTTCTAAAATAGAATAATATAGAAATTATAGGATTTATACTAATCCTATAATTTCTAACTCAGACCCAAGGTAAAAACTAGTTTTGGCAATCGAAATTAATTGGAGACATACCCAGGTCAGTGTAAATGATCAGAAAATCGTGAAATCATATAAATAATTGGTATGTTTCCTTCACTATTAAAATCATTGAAACTTAAAATCGATAAATCAGAATGGAATTTAAAAATAAGAATGCATTAAAAGTATTTTCACATTTATAACAGAGTATTGTCTCTTATTGTTAATAAATCTTATGTACAGATTTATTAACACTATGAGTATATCGTTGCCTCAGAACAACAGTAAGGTACCCTACTGTTCAGAGGCGATGATATAAAAGTGACTAAGACTAATGTCACACATAAATTGCTCAAAAATTAAAAATAACAATCTTCAAAAATTCTATAGCAAACTAATTTTGTTGATGATATATCTAAGCAATAAGAATAATAATTTAACTGAACTAAATCATGATCTTTGCATTGAGTAATATTTGTTTGGCATGATAAAATAGTGAATTCCTACTTTTTTTTTTCAAGGATGATGCATTATGGGCATGTTTAGCTGGAATGTCCATACTCTCGAAAGATTTAAAAACAGCAGAAATAGCATATGCCGCAATTAAAGAGGTATTATTTACTTTTTAAGGTCATTTGCTGGCATATTATTCTTAAATGTTTTTTAAGGTATTGTACACCAGTTTTCTTTCCATTCAGTCAGACAAGGTAGAGTGCATCCAATACATCAAAAAGCTTCCCTTGAAAGACCTGCAGGCATCAGAAATGGCCCTTCTCTGTGGAAATGTGAGAGAAGCTGAGAGTGTTTTGCTGACTGGAGGCCTCGTCTTCCGAGCAATCATGCTGAATCTCCGATTGTATAAGTGGGACAGGTAAGAATGGAAAGCAAGAAGTCCATTTACATTGTATGTATGTACAGTAAACTCCTGACTATCTACAAGGGTATTAATTCATGAGACATTCAAGAATCAAGATAATGTAGTTTTGCAACAAGAAACAAAAACCAATAACCGAGTTTTATCGAAAAATCGTAAGTTAGTTGTTTTTATTTCATTTTTTGCATTTTAATCATTGTTTGTACACTTGTTCTTTATTGTTTTTAAGTTCTATTGTGGATAAATATAAAACATTAACTATTTGTACAAGGTTTTATGTATGAACGAAGTCAAGCTTTTGAGCAAGAACAAATTCTACCTTTTTGGCTCCCATTTTCAGCTTTTTTTGTTGGTTATCCGTGATTTTCATTATCCGCAGTACCCACGCTACCTGATTCCCGGGATAGTCAGGGTTCTTACTGTACAAAAAACTGTTAATTTAAATTCCTCATGAATTTAAATCATAAGTGCAATCACACAAGTTTTTTTTTTTTAGGACTGTATATAAATCTCTTTTTTGCCAGGATGAGGGCAGTAAAAAGGAGCGAAATTCCAAAAAATTTAAGTCGGAAAGTATATCTAAAGTTGTTTAAAGCCACAGAGATCATGCCGTCAAAAGTCATCAATATTTTTTAAAAAATTATTTATTCTTTTCAAATGTTCTCTATTATTTTATGCCTTTCACACATGTATAATAGTTTTCTCATCAGTTTAATGAAATCAGGTTCACTTTTATAGCAAAACAATGCTACACATTAAGTCTAAGAATTTAATTTGTTTTCTTGCTCTTACAAAAAAAAAGTACAGTAAAATCTGTAAAGTTGACCACCTGTGTAAGTTGACTGCTATTTTCAGGCACAGAATTAGATCTATATCATATAATTCAACCTTTATAAGTTGACCACTTAAGCAGTGCACTGCAAGTGGTCAACTTACACAGGTTTCACTGTATTCTTAAAATAAGAACATTTTGAGTTGCTGCTGTTGTCAAATTGTTTCAAAAATTAAATACTTACTTCAAGTGTATGAAACATTCAGCACACATAAGTGTATTTTATTTTCAGATCTTGCAGGTTTAAAATTTATTGCAATTTCTGCACTAAGAATATTAATAAACAATTAATAAATATTCTTACTAAATGAAGGGATGTAACTGATAAATTCATCTGTTATCATTTTAATACATAGTAAACTCTTGATTACCCACAGTCTTTCACTTTCAAAAAATAATAATAGTCTCGGAAAAGATGAACTGAATGTGAATAAATGCATCCATATTCATGTTTTATCATGAAACATTTTGATTATTTTGCATGCAAATGTAATAATGAACTGATTTTTTTTCGTTGATTAGAGCTTTAGAACTTGCAGTAAAGAATGGAAATCACACTGATACAGTATTGGCTTTCAGACAAAAATACTTAGAAACATTAGATGTCATAGAAGATAAGCAGAACTTCTTGCAATCAATGAAAGATGTAAGTTTGAATCTGATTTTTCCTTTATAACAAGAAAGAAAAAAGTTCATACAAACATTAGTAGTGTCTCGTTAGAGTATTCAGATGCTTTAGTAAGATTAAGCTAAATTATTTAAAGAATATTATGAAGGAAGTGGCATGAAGAAACATTAAAAAATATATGTATGAATCAGTTACTATATAATACAGTACACAACAGAATTATTTTACTGTATCCCAAATGCGGCTAAATTATCTTTCATAGCAATCGTAGTTATGAAATTCATTCTGTTTCCCATTTAACAATTTAAAAAGGAAATTAAAAGGAAAAAAAAGCAACTTAGAGTATTCAAATGTGGAATCTTATACTGTTTTTTAAAACTAAGACTGGTGCAGACAAGCCTTTTTCAAAAAATTCCAGATTATTTTAATTTTATTTATTTATTTTTCTTTTTTACTTCTCAATTCTCATTAAAATTAATTTTAAAACTTTGACATAATTTTTAATGTTTTTCCAACTAGGTTGAGATTAATTGGGATGTTGTAAATTCTAAAGTTGAAGAAGAATATCAAAAAGAGAAAAGTATGACGCCATCTACTCCTTCTCGAAGACGGTAATTATGTGTTTGCAAATTTGAGGAATCAAAAACTTAATTCTAGTTTATTTTTACTACAGGAAAACTAACTCTGCCAGAAATTTTAGAAGATGAGCAATAGAATTAACATATTGAAGAAACAATATTTATAACCATTGCTTATTTCATCTGTGATAAATTAGTACTGTTATTGCACATTAAAGATTATTTGTTGCCCCTTGCCAAAGAGCAAGTTTCCCAGAAGGTTACATAAGGGCAAAATTCTATTACTATGTGTGCGGATATAAATAAAATTTCCTTTCAAATCTATGATTAAAAAAATCTCCACCATCATGGAAACTATCATTTCTAAAGCAAATTATATCTACCTACATACTTGAATGATTACTTTCCAAACGTAAGCTCTTTTCTTTCTCTTCATTTAAATAGCTGTAGTTTTAATTTCTCTAGCTTTAGTTTATCTAGAAAACAATCCACTTTATATATATAAGTACTTATGTTTATTACAGTAATTTTCTCTTAGCACAGCATTATTTTAAAAACACAGTGTAGCCAGAAATTAACACAAGAAACTGCACTAAATATCCATGCACCAGACTCTACTTGAACTCTCTGTTCCTACCTCTCATATTATTCTTGGCAACGATTGGCAGATGAAAAAAATACATAAAGGATAATGATAACAAAATAATTCTGAAGTAATACTATATAAGTTTAAAACTAGTCAATTAAAATAGACAAAATTAACACAAAATGGTCTAGAATGCAGCATTTGTATTGCTATTGTGACTCGTGAATTGGTTCGAGTATTGTTGGTATTGACAGCAATCAACACTTTGTTAATTAATTGCAAAAAAAAAGCACCCAGATGAATAACATTATCAATGCAGCCAGGGTTAAATCAACATAAATGTCCAAATTATGGCTGCATACCAGGGCTTAATTGCAAATATGAACCAAATAAACTAATGACCTAAAAGGATTCATTTTATGAAACAATTTTTGAATGTCCAAACGACATGCATTAAAATTGCTAAATACTTGTGGACAGGGGCGGCATTTCATTTGGGGAATCGAGTTTCTTAAATATGAATTACCTCATTATGGAACAAAACACATATTGGCTAACAGCAAGTAATCATGATATAGGGGGAGGGGGGAGAGATTAAATAGTTAAAGAGCCCCCAGAAAAGATATTTTTTTATGTGAGATTTTTTAAAAATAGTATGTATTTAAGAGTTTCTATGAAAGCATGCTACGTATTGAGCAGCTGAAATGTGTTTCTAGAAGAAAGTGATGAACCCTCATTAAATAGACACATCATTAAACTGAGCATAACAATGAATGCAAAATATCAAGGCATTTTCCTGTAAAAATCATGTAGTAAACCAATGCACGAGCCTCTCATAACCATCGTTACACAGAGCACACAAGAACGAGGTATTTAGCCTATATGAGGAAATTACGTCTTCAGTTAAAGTTCTTAGTTCTGTTTTGAAAAGGCCGGTAAAGGCTTGATACATTTTTAACAATTTAAGAAACAGAAAACAATTGCTCATGTCTGGAAATGTGTCAAGTTTCATCAACCATTACGGAGCAATATTGTTTTCCTTGAACATTGATTTGTGATTTACATAAATTGAATTTGCTCATTTTTTATCATTCCTCTCAAAAAATTTGAGGGTACGATCACCCCTCTCGACCCCCTTATTTGTCGCCCCTGCTTGCGGATATTTCCTCCTAAACCTCCCTATTGCTAAATGCTCTTAAATATCCTCCAGCTCTTTGGATTTTATTCCTGACTAGATGAACAATTACTACAGTTTAGTGTTTACTGTGAGTCTATTGAAATAGCTTTTACTGTTCTATCTGTTTCATAAAAATTGTCGCAAAATGCAAAAAAAAAAAAAAAATTGCCAAGTGTGGGAGGTTGGATTTTAACCCTCCATCATGCTGCGCAGATAGTTTCGACTGAAATTTCTGCATGATGCTGCAAACTAAAAAATGAAGAGCATTTTTCTATTCTTTCACTAAGCATACAATGTTATTATATCCTAACAATATATTCTCTAAGAATTGTTGGTACATATTTATATTAATTTAACCATTTGTCACTATGTTTAATTCATTAAAGTCATCAAGAAAAGATGGCACAGCAATTGTAACAGAAATATTTGGTCCTCAGAAGGTGGTTGAATTTTATCATTGTAAGCTGTTTTAAATTTCCCAATTTTCAGTTATCGAATTAATTCTCAGGAAATGCTTGAGATTACAAAGACCTGCAATATAATTTAGTTCTTGACTTCTGCGGATAAAATGATTCTGAGACAAATGCTGTACCAATCAAGTTCAAAAGATGAAAAGTATTATTCATTTATTTTGCAGATCTTCTCTAATGCTGTGATTAAGATTCGGTGCTATGTTGTGGTCTCTTTCATCAGCAGATTTAAATATGATCTGTATTTAATTTAAAGTATTTTTAATAATCTAAAAATAAAGTCATCATAAAGCAATTGTATAGCCTTTTATTAATACATGTTCTTGCTTGCTCTGTAAAATTACAATGAAAAGGATCAAAATCCTCTAGAACTTAATACGATCTATGCCACCTGGCTGGACCAGCATAGAATCTTTTGCCTTTTTCATGAACTGTTTTAAACCATACATTATCTCCAGCTGCAGGATTGAAACCGTTAGCATACCTTTCTCCAGGTATCTGAAAAATTGAGAAGCACTATTTTAATACTTTATGTAAGATATTTGTAAAAGTAGTTTTTTACTTTGTATTTTTGAATATGGAGCAAATATTTTATGACATTATATGTAAGGGAAGCTATGGGGAGGTTTGACCCATCCTCTCTTTTTCATCTTTAAGCATTCATTTAACTGATGAGTACAAGGTGACAGCATGGCATCAAGTAGAATCAATAGTTGTAGTTCTATGTTTTGGACATTTTTAGGTAGAATCAAGGAGCAGTCACACATGTCTTTTTCAGGTAAAAGTTTTCTTTAATTGCAAGTTCTTCTCGTTTGTACTATTTGACATTAACACATCCAGAATTGAGTTATTTGCATACTCAGATTAATATGCTAAAAGACTGCATATTTATTTTCTACCCAGGAAGAGGTGGTTGTCTTTCTGCTCCCTCTCTGGAGGCTATGTCTCTGATCCCCACCCTACTCAGGGTTCCCACTCCTTTACCAAAACAAAAAGTAAGGACTTTTTAAGGACCTTTTTAAAATAAATTCAGGACCTCAAAATATCAACTACTCATCAACTTATTTATTATTAAATCCATACATATGTATCATACAAATATGCCTTAGTTTTTAAGCATTTTTCCGCAGAAAAATAACTTTTAACATTGCAAAGTCAAGCTAAAAATAGTTGATGCAAGAAAAAAAAAAAAAAAAAAAAAAAGCTCAATTCTTAATTTTTTTTCCAAAAAAACATTTTTAAATGGATGTCCACGAGAAGGAGAACTAATTTAATAGTACTTATTTTAATAGTTTAGTTTTTAGTATGATTAAATATTTACACAGAAGTTAATAAATCACTATCTCGAATATTTATTCAAGGGCTAAAATTCAAGGCAGGATGACACATACAGAACTTTCTCAAATCCCTTCCTTGAATTCTTGCCCAGAGAAGTTTCATTATCTTATATTAAAAAGAATTGCTTGTTAACAATTAGTATAAATTTTGAGATAAGCACAGCACTCCAAGCACAAGCTTTTACAATATTGGCGTACTGAAGAAATTGAATTTTAGCACTTAATATATACACAAGGTGACCACAGGAGGAACAAAATCATGTTCCCTGATTTCTCCCTGTCCAACTAAATGGGTCCGATTTCTCTTATAGCCAATTTTTCATTTTCATAAGGTTATATTTCTACTCCTCCTTGTTACTTGAATGCACCTAGCCAATAATACTATTTCAAGCACTAATTTTTTCTATGCAAAATGAGCAAAAATAACACAAAATGCATTGAGACTGCTGATTTATTACAAAACATTATTTAATAATGCAAAAACTTCATTTTCAAAACGAATGTTTTTTTCCATTTAAAATTAGATTACTACTCTCCCTACTTCTCCGAAGAGAGCCTGGTTTTTAGACTTCAGTTTTTAAAAACTTTTGAAGAACATCCCCCACTGTTCCCCTTCCTTGTACTTCACAAAAGATAGTTTTAAGTTGGGCTTTCAAGATTTCCATTTCAAAAAAATTACAGAATAGCGCCTGAATCCCTTTAGCCTTAAATCATCTAAAGATGGCCTATATTAGTGTTTTTAAAACTTCAGCTACGAACAATTTTCGAGGGAGAGCCCTCCAAACTTCACAAAAAATTGTCTAAATTTGCATTTTTACCACTCCAGTTTCAAAAACGTTCAAAGGAGAGGCTTACTTTTATCAAACCAAACACAGCCTAAAAGTTTTAAGACTTCAATACTAAAACTATTTTTGGCAGAGTCGTTCCTAATTCTCCCCCTTAATAAGTCATTTAAAAATTTCTTAAAGTAGTGTTCTTTACATTTAGGTCAGCTTTGGAAATTTTTCAGGGAGAATCTCACCAACCCCTAACTTAACAGCAGCTTAAAATTGGGCCGATAAATCATCAATTCTGAAACATTTCTGGAGGCTGGAAGAGAATCACCAAACACCTACCCCTACATTTACCAAAGGCCTAAATTTGCGTTTTTAAGAATTCAGTTTCAGAATTTCTTCTAAGTCCTCATATATTTACATCACCAAAGACTAGAGATGTAAAATTTCTGGAAATTTTGAAATGGTGGAAAAGAAACTTTTTTTTTTACCGTTTTTTTTCGGGAAAAATTGGAAAAAAAAATGGAAAATTTGATTATTTTATAAATAAAATTAGGGTTTTTCAATACCTCTGTATTTCTTGGAACATATAAAGGGTTAAGCATTAAGAAATATATGCTATTCACACATCTGCTTGACAGAAATACATATAAAGGTAAGATTAATTGGAACAAAAAAAAAAATGTTTTATAACTGAGAGCTTTCATGATCAAACACCAGACATAAGTCAAGTCGTCATTCAACCAATAATATTGGGTAATCTGTGTCTAATCGTAACAATTACATTTTCTATTTTAGATTGCCTTTGAAACTTGAAGTATTAATTGAAATTTTCGACTTTCAAACACGATTGATTTTTTTTTTTTTTTTTTTTGAAAGAAAAATAATGCAACGTAACTTTACTGTCTGAAAATGAAAGCTATTGAGTTTTGATTTTTCCAACCCAGTCTCAGACCAAATCAAAACTAAATTGGTGTTTCTTAAGCTGAACCAAAACTTGAACTACAGTTTCAGTTTATTCATACGGCCGTGCTAAGCACAGAAGTAAAAGTAGTCATACCAGCACTTTTGAACAAATTTGAATTACTATAACCAAGTTGTTCTCTGTTTCATATTTTACTTAATAAATAAAATGTTTTAGGGTCATTTGATCAAGGACTATTGTTTAAAAAAATTCTTTAAAAAAAAATCTAAACCAAAGATATGGAAGAGTCACACTTTAAAATACAATATCTCAGCTTGAGCCTAACTGCAAATTCCCCTTTTTGCTTAGCCCGGCAGCATACAGGGTGCGGCAAAAAAAAAAAAAAAATGCCAGACAAAATTTGTATGATCGAATGGAAGAAAGATAATTTCATTTTAATGAGTGCCTAATTTATTTTTGTTTCTCACTTTATTAGAAAATAATTTACAATATATTACCTTGTTTATGCATTGTTTTTCGGTTTTCTAACAATTTTAAGCAAAATACCTGCTATTTTAAGTTGTTAACCAAGTAGAACAACAATTCGTTTGCTTGTTGTCCCTTGACAAACAGTATTTGAAATGGTATGCTATTTCAAGAGGCTTGGAAATGATAGTCGGGAATGTGTACAAAAACGAATAGTGAACATTTCAGTTAATCGTCAGGTCATCCAAAAGTGAGTTCAATGAAATCCTTGGGTTTTCACCATAAAAGTCGTAAGATGGGAATTTGTGACCGATAAGTGCGACTAAGGGAAAAAACAACTCAAACAAAAGTTTTAGGTTCCAAAAAGTTCAGGCATTCGTATGACTCCAAAGATGCCAGAAACATTTGAGAAGGGCCACAAGTCCACACTGGAAGATATACCTTTCACTGATTTACCGTTCAACCGGCTCACATCCCCCAGAACCATAGGATTTGGTCTATAGACACTCCAAGCACCTTAGAAAGTGTTAGATATCGCCAAAATCCGAAGTCGGGCTTGGTCTGAGATGGAATCAGCACAAGCGACAAAAAATCTTTTTTTTTTTTTGTGGATGAGGGCCGTAAAATGAACCAAAAAGTGAACCAGAAGGACATTTTAGAAGTTATTGTACTTCTGTGGGCCTAAGAGCACATCAGCATTGTAGGCTGAACATTTTCCTTTAACTAAACACCGATTCATATGACCAAAAAGACAAGAGTGTTGCAAGGTGCATTGTTTTTGACATGATATCATCTTTAGAGTGGACGCTCTACTCGCTCGACCTTAATCCCATTTATTACACTGTAAGGCCTATTTTGGAGTCAAAGGTCTACCCTAAACACACATAAAATTGAACTCTCTATCTAAACCAACTGCTTTATAGGGAATAGGATTGATTAAAGGACTTGCTGCCCTTGAATGAAAATTTCAATAAGCAGTTGCATCTCTGTATTACTGCAAAAGTCTGCTAGTTTGAAACAAATTAAATTTATTGATTGCTAAAGGTCTTCTCATATTATTATTTTTTGTGTTTTGTAAATTATTTGTTTTTAATAGAGTTTCTTGGGAAATTGCTTGCCCGGGGTTTTTTTTTTTTTTTTTTTTGCCGCACCCTGTACATTTGGTTCGCACAGTGAGCAGAAACATAGTTTTGTGATTAAAGTTATGCTTGTTTGTTTTATGAAGAAGGAAAATAAATTCTTCACTAAGGTTATTGGTTTATGTTTTTTTGCAAAAAGTATTATTAAACATTTTTTGATCTATATGCAAATTATATTGTCATACAACAACTTGCATTAATGTTAGACAGTATTTTAACATAAAACGGGGGGGGGGGGGGGGAAATTGCATCAGAATTTAAGTGTGAGAAATTTCTAATCACTTTTTGCTGAAAATTTCAATTAAAACCCTGAAAAGTTGAAAAAATTCTCTTTTTTTTTCCAATTTTTCCGAAGTGGAAATTTACTTCTTCGGGGAAAAAACTGTTTTTTTCGGAAATTTTCCGTTTTTTTTCCAACTGTTTTCATTTCTACCAAAGACACAACCTAAAAGTTTTTAAGACTTCAAATTTTTCGGACGAGAGCCCAGAATTTTCTCCACCCTTGAATCACCAAAGATAGCTTGGTGCAAAGTTTTAAATATACTAGCTTCAAAAATGTTTTGAAAGAGAGCCCCCTAAACCCTTGTGATAAATTCACCAGAAGATGGCTTAAATTTGTTTTTAACGGTTCAGTTTCAGATTTTTTTCTGAAGAGAGCACCCGCCCTATGTTTACACTACCAAAAACCATCCAAAATTTTAAGAGTACAAATTCGAAAAAAATTTGTGAGACTGCCTCCAAATACCCTTTTTTGTAAGTTATACAAAGATAGCTTAGACCTAAAGACAGCTGAGAAGTTTTAAACCAGCTCAAAATTTGTCGGAGGAGGGGCAAGCCCCGAAACCCTCCTCTATACTCATGAAAGATGGCCAAGAGTTGAGTCTTTAAGGCTCTTGATTTTAATTTTTTTTCTACAAAGAATTCCTCTGCCCTTTACTTTGGTATTATGCAAGACAAGAGACAGCCTAAAATTTTTAAGACTTCAGTTAAGTTTTTCAGGGGAGAGCCTCAGAACGAGGCCTTCGATATTTGAAGAGCCATCCAACTAGCAAATAACATCATCGTTCGTCGATCCACAACAAATATTGGGAAGTGAGCGCTTCGATTAATATTTTGGTTTAATTAAACAATTTTGTTTATTTATTATTGTCTTCTATTAGTTTAGTACTAGCATTAAAAGTTCTACTTTTTCATTTGAAAACATGAAAAGGAACCGATAATCATCATTAAAAAATACACTGAGCTTAATTCATAGTATTTTACATAAAAACATTTATAAGTCTTACAAAGTATTGAAATAACTAAACATGATTTTATTTTACAATCATGTTAAAACGAAGTGATAAATAAACACAGCTTTGTTTTTTATTTGATTTTTTTTAACTAATTGCATTTTAACTACTCATATACTGTATTGAAACATTAAGAATTATTCAAATAAATGAACTTTCATTTTACAATTACATCAAAACAAAAAATAATTTTACCATTGCATTTGAATAAGAATTAAATGAAATTTTAAAAAATAAATAAACAATTTTACTTAAGTAAACGGGAAATATGACTGCAATATGTTTCAAAGACATAACATCAAATTAAAGTACAATAATATCATACTATTAATGTTAATTTAGCTGAGCAAATTTATGCTTTTAAAAAGACATGAATGCTTGGGTGCCATCCCCCAAAGTAAACGGTGCCCTATCCCCTTCAATTATGAAAACTTCAAGAAAAAAACCCCAAAAACATCTCCCCCATCTCCCTTAAAATTTCAAGGGCACAGTTATTTATAACTATAGCCATTGAAAAGATATCATTATTATGAGACTGATTCCGACACCCCCCCCCCTTCGGTCGGCACTCTCGAAAAATTACACAGGAATTGAACTTGAAAAATGTTAGTTAAAGAATGAATTATACAACATCATGTATGTTGTACATCATGAATGTTGTTCATCAAAAAAATGTATTCAATATCTAAGCAGCCTTTTTTTTTTGGAATTTGGTTACTTTTCCATTTTTAGCTTTTTCTGCTGCGAATGATTTGTGTGTGTGGGGGGGGGGGGCTTTAATAGTTCATCATTTTAGGCTTTTGAAAAAATATTTTAAAAAGCATTAATTGATGACAAAGTAACCCTTTTCGAAAAACTTTACATAGAATGACCATTTTAGCAACTTTCTACAATATTTAAAACCTCATATATGTTAAATTTAGATCAACATTTTGCTGAGTATGCTGTTTTAGGAATTCAGTGTGACAGTTTTGTAACAGGGAAAAGGGAGGGGATAACAAGAAGTGTGACATCACACGTTGTTTATAACAATATGCTCATGTTGAACAGCATTACATGTAACAAGAAGGGGGGGGGGGGGATTTGTTCAAAATTTTGTAACATCCTTTTATGGACAGCTCCTTAATTTATGTTACAGTTTCAGAGTTCCTGAAAGCCTATTAACAGAAAACCCAAGGCGTTCAAAAATATATAGTTCAAGACATTTTGCCTTTATTAAGCATAACAAACAAGCATAGAGTATTTGGCAAAAACACATTGTGTATCCACTGCTCAAAATATTCTTTCGCAAGCCCAGAAATTATGATTCCAGTAAACTCAACAGCAATTTATGCATAAATATCATAAAACTTAAAAACAACAGTGAAAAAAAACATACTTTTTTTTAATTTACGCACAGAACCAGCTTGTTTGAATAACATTGCAGTGGCGTAGTTGGGGGGAAATGTTTGAGTATCGAACCCATGACCTCTGGCATTCAAAGCTAATCTTCTACCTCTGAACTACGGAAGCCCATCAAGGAATATTTTTTGATCAAAATAACACATGCTAGCGTATGAAACAATTTAATTGAAACCGAAAATATAAGATTAGTTCAGTTAAAAGCCTGTTTCAATAAACTTGTTTACATATTAACTGAATATCAACACAAAGTTACGTTGCTTCTGATAGCAACGAGTATATCTGCAGAAAATTTTGACATATGTATATTGTCAGCTTGGAAAATCCATTTCGAATAAATGCGTGTACAAGGTTAAAAAAATAAAGAAATAAAATGTTGTAAGTTAACCGTTTCAAATATTAAAGCAGTATGCTGAAATAACAAATTACAAAGATATTGGAAAGGAAACTGACAATTGTTTATGTAATGGAGGAAAAGTAAGTAACCTTAGTTGCATGAACTCTTCTGCACAAAATGTAAATTAGTTTATCTGAGAAAAGTACTTACCTCCGAACTTTAAAATTTATTCCATGAGGCGCCCAATTTTTTTCTTCTCATGCAGGTTGTTTGGAAGCGGAAATCGCTGACTCACTTTCACTCAACATTCCAGAATGTGAAAAGTATGAGATAAATCCAACAGTATTGTATTCAAATATGTGCATCCGAAATTACATATTTCCTATTTCATCTATTTCAGCCAGAGCAAGCAGTATTACTGTTTACTGGTAAACTGCACTGCTTTCAAAGTTTTGCGCCAAGTTCGTAGATTGATGACTGGTGGTGTAACAAAGCGGGGGGGGGGGGAGAGGGAGTTTTCTGGCCTGTTATCACGTGTGTCTTGCTCAGAACCTCCGCTCCCTAATTCACCCAAAGATGGCCTAAAACATAGCTTTTAATACTTCAGCATTTTCAAGACTCCAGTTTTGTAATTTTTTCAAAAAAAAAAAAGGACCTCTCTCCAATATTTTTACATCACCAAAGACAGCCTAAACTTTTTTTTCGACTTCAGTAGCTTTCAAAACATTCCAAAGGTTCAAACATTCCTAAGGACTCTTAAATCATTCCTCTTAATTCTCCAAACTTCAAAAATTACCTGCAATTAAGTTTACACAACCTCGTTCTCGAATGATTATTGACATTTTTGAATTTTTTCTTTAGAAAGTGCCCTTGTTTAAAAAGTTGCCAACAGTAGTGAAAAATAAGGACTTTCGAAGAGTTTTAAGGACCTTGAGCAAAAACTAAGTACTTTTAAGGGCCCTTATTTTTGAAAATGAAAAATAAGGAGTTTCTAACGACTTTTAAGGACTGTGGGAACCCTGCTACTCCATAAAATCATTAAAGATAATTGAAAATTGCATTTTTAAGACTTCAATTTAAAAAAAATTCTGAAGGAGAGCTGCTTAACTGCCTTGTTCCACTTGTCAAAAATAGCATAAAATGCTTTTTGTGACTTGAATACTAAGCAATTTCCAGGGTTGGAAATCAATCAAGCCACAACACATTACTTTTAAAAGAAAAATTGAGAAACTTATCAAAAAAAAAAAAAAAAAAACTTTTTCAACTCTTGATTACAAAAGGAAGAGAATCACTATTTTAAATTCTATGCTTTGAATTTGTTTTAACCTTTCGTTTAACCATAAAAGGTGTTATAGTTATGTCATGTTTAATATAACTTTAATCAGAACCAGGATGCACAAATTTTAGAACTTCATTGCTGTAACAAAGAGTTTTAAATTTCTGAACTTTTTGAAATCAGATGTGAAATGAATAAATGACATGCAACAAGTAAGAAATTGCTACCTTTTTTAGAATTTCATGAAATTCCAAAACTTCTTCTCCAGGATGAAACAGTTCTTTCACTTTAGGTCGATAAATACATGCATAATCCAGAATTCTTCGCTTAAGGGTTGTGAATCTGTTTAAAATATTTGGATACATTAAATTCATAGCAAACTTATAATAACATTCAAACTTTGAACTATTGTTGTTACAATGCCCTACAAAATAAGAAAAAACCTGCAGGAATTTTTAAAGTTTCATTCATTATGCATAAAATTAAAATAATAAAATGCAGCCTTTTTTTTTTTTTTAAATCAATTTTATACTTGGCAACTTAATCTGCTTGTTTCTTCTTTCTTTACATGTATTTTAATGTATTTCCTGAGATTTTAATTTATTTTCTGCGTTTTGTTTCTTTTCAAATTAATTCATATTTGTTTCACCTTTAAAAATTAGTGAATGAAGATTTATTTAATCTTTGAGCAATATGGAATTAAGTAAATTTGTTACACTTGAGTGGTTTTTTCCAAATCATTGGTTGTTCATACCAAAGACAGAAATTTAACCACAAAATTTTACTACGGTCTTTTTTCCATAAATTTTAATTTTTGTTATAAAAACAAGATTAATTTAGTTTAAAACATTGATGAATGATTCAATATAAATCTTAAATAATTAAGGCATTAAAATGGCATAATCGAGGAATTTAGCCATATTTAAGGAGAGTGTAGTTAAAAGAATGAATGTTTATGATTGATGACTGCATTTTAGGACAGAATGAATTTAAATAAATCCTTAAATCAGAAAAATAAATGAAGAATATATTGATAATTTTTGACTAGAATTAAAATAATCTATAATTTCTTGCATTTAGCAAAAATGTCAGTTGTGGTTAGCAAACCTTTTTTCTACAAAGAGCCATGTTGGGCATTTTCTTTAGCCCTTTTACTGTAACTTAATCATATTCATAATAGAAATCACATGAAATGCCAACCACTTGGCGTATTCTATTTGGCAACACTAAGGCTTCATGCTAAAAGAAAGGAGGTAAAGAAATTTTTGTGGAATGTTGATAAAAATGGTAAGTGAAAGTTTTCTTCTTTTTATTTATTTATTTTTGTATCATATTTACATGTAGCCTTTTCGAATTGCCACTTTTAATTGAAGGGAAAATTTTCCAGTGATTTTTGCATAGCTGAAAATTAATTGACATTGATACAATAAAAAACATTAAAAGGTGAAAATTTAAGGAGACTTGGCATGAATAAATTTTACAACAGAAGTTTGCGTAAAACATATGTTGGAATTTCTTTAATTAAACCTATATTAGGCCCCGAAATTCGGTATCCCGAAATCTAAAAGTACCCAAAATTCAATAGCAGAGAGTACTATGTTTTTTTTTTTTAGTTTGTTTTAGTGATAATAAACATTTTTTACAATAGGATAAAATTTTAGGAAGATCATGGAAAATTCAGGAACATTTTACTGTATTTTTTTTGGAAATAAAAGTTTAAGATCGATCAAATATATACAATTTTCATACACATGTATGAAAAGGTTTCAGTCTCGGAATTCTAAATGTTTTACTATACAGATTTTTTCTGAACATCAAATCACTGGACAATCCCTTTTTGTGGAATTTTGTTGTTTTGACGAAAACTTGGGAGCTATTTACTTCATTAGGGAGAAGGCATCAAAATTCAGGAGACCTCCAAACGAGTCAGGAAAGTTGGCAGCTATATCATTGTGTGCAAAAAATTTAGTTTTAGGAAGTCTTAAAATACAGAATAGAATATCATCTCATGAATCCATGTTTTCCATGCGCAATCTTTTAGCATTCTGCTCAATATTAGGATTTTCTTCCTGGCGACATTTTTAAAAAGTTATTTCAAAACAAATAAATAAATTTCATTTTTTTTTTCATTATAATTTTAGCTTGAAATATAGATGCACTCTATCTCTTATAAAATGCTAATAAGTATAAAACATTTTAACAACCAGTAATAAGAATTAACCAAAAATAAGCAGTTCTTTAAAAATAATCTGGTAATAAAAAACTAATATTGTTTTGAAACATGTTTGTTTCTGAAGGATTGAATAATTAAAAGCTTTTTCCACTGACTGGCTAAACTCCAAAAAAAAAAAAAAAAAATCATAAAATGTTCAGCTATTTTCATTTTTGAGTTGTATACTTTTGTTGATTTGTTTCTTTCAAATGCTGCCATTCATTAGTTCACAAGGGTACTTTTAGTGATCATTTACCATTGTACAGAGATTTTGTAGCTCAGAGGTTTTATTGAATGTTATTTCAATCATGATTGGCTCGGAATTAAGGAGAGTGACATATGAGGCAGTGAGAAGCAAAGGGATGTAAATGCAAAAATTAAAAATTATATGATAACCAGTACAAAAGGTAGGTAAACCCCTCTTCTGTTTTGGGACAAGAGATAGTAGGAGTAGTCCTGGTAGGTTCTGCTTTACAGCATGATCTAGAAAAACTTTTCAAGGAAAGCCTACCTAGGACCTGAACTTAACGCCTTTTACTCAAAACTTGAAAATGTCCACTTACCCCCCTTTGCTTCTCTCTATCTCATATGTAAAAGTTGCCTACTTTTTTTCAGAGGTGGCCATGAAAAGAGGTTTTGCTGTATTATGTTATTATTTTCTATAAATATTTATAAATTTATGATTAAATAGCTGTTGAAATGTATAGTTAAATTTTGAATCCTGTATATAAAACCTTCAGTTAATATCTAAAAATGTCCATTTCACTAATGATTGTAGCACTTACTGCCTTCGATACCACCCCAAAATCCAATCGTCATCATATTTCCAATCTTTAAGTTTATCATCATAAATAGTGAAACGATCAAAGTCTATTCTTTCGATATCTTCTACTACCTAGAATTTAAACAGAGAACAAAAATGCACAACATGAAAACTTATGAAGTTTACACACACACACTGCAACTCAGATATTTTCTCACTATCATAAAACATCAGTTTGAAAAATATTTTTATATTATAAAGAGAGAGAACAAATTTTTGTGTGTTTATATGTTCGAGGTAATCTCCGGAGCTACTGCACTGATTTGAAAAATTCGTTCACTACATGAAAGGTGTGTTCTAACTGAGTGACATAAGCTATAAAATATGCATATGTGTACTTATCCCAATTTTTTAAACCAATAGTTTGTCTTCGCTACTATTTTTCGTACTGTTTTATTCTTATACACATAAAGACAATCACCGATTGTCCCGCATCGGCAAAGAAAAACTAGTTAAAGGTTCTCTTAGAACTAAATTAGGAATGACAACGAAAGATTGGTGGAAAGTTCTCTCTGAACTAAATTCAAAGGGATGGGCACACATGTCTGAGAAAATATTCACAGTGTTAGCATAAAAAGCGCTAAAACCTTTGCATGTGTTTGAGGCTGCAGAGGATACGGTGTATAGCATTCTATTAGCCTTGGACATTGCAAACCATTTAGTGTCAAGAATATTTATACTTCTAAATTTATTTAAACGAATAATAACTGAGATTCACTGCGGACAAATTAGTTCTTGAATTTAAGTAGTGCAGATAGACGATAATAATCCGTGTTTCTAAAAGATGTAATTTTGCATGCATTTCAGCAGGGGCAGCATTTCAGCATTTCATTTGGGGGATCGAGTTTCTTAAATATGTATTACCACAGTGCAGTACCAAACACACATTAGCTAACAGGAAGTGGTCATAAAATCGGTTTAATATGAATAAAGATTAGTGTTCAGAAACAATTAAAATTTTTATTCATTTTTTAATAAGTTATCATACAGAAACAACTTGATACTAAAGTTTTTATTCTTTTTGGAAAAGTTTTAATGCATGATTTTTGGAATTCGGAAGAGCAGGGAATTGTGTTATTAATCTACCAGTGCCCAGTGTTGTGCTGTTTTGCCACTACAGCTAAGTAGAAAAGTTTTTTTTTTGCCCATTGTGCTTCGAAAATAATTCTCTAACCTCTTGAGACATAAAAAATCTCTCTCTACTAACTGAGCTGATTGGAATAGTTAAAAAATGATTGAAGTGACAAAGTTATGTATGAAAACACTTTTTATATCTTGCTCTTCAAAATCACCCAAGCAACTTCAAAAATTGTGTGAGAGCAACTTCAAAATTTTTCATCATTGAACAATCTAGTCTCGTCCGCGCTCTCAGCTTCAATGAGATAGCATCTGCCTCCAGCTCTGTTTTTCACTATTCCAGACTTTTGTAAACATTTTACTAAAAAATCAACTTTTTGAGCTTTTTGTTTTATAGCAAACATTCAAAAAATATCTTTGTGATGCCACATTGCAAGGAGAGTAAAACAGACAGAAAAAAAACAGAAAAGATCATGATTGTATGAAGAGAAGAGTCACCAGGGGAGCTTTGTTTGCCAGCGCCACAGAGAATCAACGAAAACTATTCAGTAACAAGACTGATACATAATCGCAACTTACTGAATAAGTACGTTTCTAATCTCGCAACCAAATTAGTAACCAATTAGGGACTCGCCTATGATACCATATGAACCAAACGCAAAGTAATGTTTATTGGCATACCCGGTAGAATTGGAAAAAGTTTAATAAATTTAACATTGGCCAAGATCAACAAGCAGACTAGGGATGTCTGTGCAAGTTTTTTTTTTTTTGCTAAAAGACAGCATTATAAGAAGTGTCAACTTCGCATTTGCCGGTGATTTTAATCAAACTATTCCAGTGGTTCCCTAGATGAATGCTTGCAGATATACTTCAAGCCTGTTTAAAATCATCTTCTTTTAGGAGCTCTGTACGGTCTCTGTATCTTAAGAACACTTTTAAAAGCATCATACTCCTTAAATTCCCATAGTCCTTGCAAATTTCCATTTCCAATATAAGTGATTGAAATTCCCAATGAAAATTTCTTATTTATCACTATAATCAACACTGAAGATTGAACGTACAATTATATGCAGTACGACATTACATTTAGGAAAATTATATTGTTCCCGGGGAAGAAAAGGTTGGTATCTCTTGATTAGGAAATGAATTAAATCATTTCTTTCAAAACCTCATAAATATTGTATGCCATGATATTTTTAAAAACCAAAAAATCTGCATAATATTTATTTAAGACAGATAATTTTTCAACCCGACAAGTTTGGTACGGGCTTCTAGTATTTTTATAAAATGAAACAAACTTTTTAAATTTATTAAAGCTGATTAGAAATCCACGAACAGTTTTTTTTTAGTTTTTCAAGAGTTATGTTTTAAAAGCTGCTAATGATTTGAGGGTTTATTTATTTATTTATTTTTAATGTGGTGTCACTTTCTTTAACACCATAAAAGTGTTGGGCATCTTTTAAAGGGCTCATTTAGGTGAGACCCTTATTTTTTCTAACACAGGGCTTCACAAACTTTATAACCAGCGAACCTTTTTTGTAGACCAATATTTAATGTGGACCCCCTTTTAAAAAAAGCTCTTCGGGAGCTGTCCATAGATTTCAATTTTTTCAAGATGCTGCACATTTAGGCAACTGGAACACTTTTTCTGAATTAAAGTGTTCAAAACGAGATTTCAAGGTGTACTATTAATTTGCAGTGTGGTCTTACTGCATTGTATCCCAAGATGCCAGGAAGTAGAGTTCAAAGGTTAACTACATACTTGAAAGATGAAAATTCTGATCTTATAAAATAAGAGCATTTTTTAAATATCATTTAACGTGTTAAAAACATTTTTACCCGAAATTTGTGGCGGACCCCCTACTAAAGCTCGAAGGACCCCCAAGGGGTTTTTGGACCACAGTTTGGGAAGCCCTGCTCTTAGAGAAGGTAAAAAACTGGACTAACCATCAAGAGACGGAACCACCAATCATCTCCACCTGTACAGTTTGGCTGCCAGCCTGAAGGGGGAGAGAAATTATCTCCAGTCTTCGGTACCTTTGGTAACTTTTTCCCATCTCTAAGTGGATATGCCTTACATTGTACCTATGATAACTGATAGCAGCTAGCCCACAGACTAAATTATCAGTATCGCCTTAGTTGGTGTTAGAGACTTTGAGCATTGAAACACATGCCCTATAATTTCAGTTTAATGCTCTAACCAATAGATTTCTGATGGCCCACTACTAATTACAGTTAAACCCCATTAACCTGAAATTTCGTGGATCATGATCATCATTTCCTCTTAACTGGATTGCATAATATCCAATAAATTATGAAATGGTTGAGGATTCACAGGACCAAAAAAATCATTTAAAACAATATTTCCTATTTAACCATTTTGCCATTTATCAAGATTTGGCTGTAAATGAAAAACATCTTTTTACAAACTTGAAACAAATTTTGATCTATAGAATTGGTTGGCCAATTCTTCATGTTACACTAGATGTTTGAAGTATGAGAAAAAATATAATTTCCAGAGGATTTTTAATTTTTCACCGCGGTTCTAACTCCTTTACTATGCTACTGACAATATAGTAGTAGACAATATGAGTATTAAAATATGGAAAATAAAATTTGAAAAAAAAAAGAATGAACATTATTTTGCTTTGTCTCCATACCTGAAAAATTCTATTGTTTCAATAATAAATATTTAACTACTTGATGGCAGTTCTCTTTATTTTATAAAAAAAATTTTGCTTTTGCTTGGACAAGTAAAATCTGTAAATTTAATGCTTTATTGCTTTTATTATACTTGTCATACTTCCTTAATGGCAGTTCTATTCTACCTCAAACTTAAAATCATATCCACAAAATAGTTACAGGCAGAACAAAAGAAAAATTCTCTTCATATCATTCTATTTACAAACAATGCACATCTGTTTATTCATAAAAATACTCACCACTTCAACATCTCCATAATTGTTCCAATCATAAATAAGAAGTTCCGCATGAGTCCTGCAAATGTTAAAGCGGAAATGTAGTTAATTTTCTATGCAGATTTTTAATCTTAATCTACAGTGACTCCCAAAAGTGTTCATACACCTATGACTTTCAATGAAATTGGACATTATCCATTGGTTAGAAATAATATTTAGGAATAGGTATTTTATTATAAGATCTATGATCTATTTTCAACAAAACTACATGAAAATTTTTAATAAAACATTAAAACATAATTCTTAAAAAATCAAAAACCAAAAATTGCGGGAAATTTTATCTTACAAAAGTCTTCGTACACTTTGAAAAAATGTCAAAAATTTGGTAAATAATCTAACTTTTTACAAAGTTATTATTTAGTAGAATACCATGCAGTATCAACAATAGCTTTTAAATGTCTAGGAATAGATTTCATTATTTTTTCTTTATTTTTTTGTGCAATTTCTGAATAAGTGTTCAGTTACACTTCAAGTCTTACTGTTTCTAGTTCGCTTTTCGTTTCAATGGTGTATTTTCGTAATCTAGCTACCAGATATCTCCAAATATGTCCCATTAAGTTTAAATCTAGCGATTGAGGAGATATTTCTAAGCTTAAGAACAATTTTTGAGGCACCAAACGCAAACGCGTGCTTCTTATTATCTTGATAAAAAAAACTAAGTTGTTTCCGATTGCCAAATTTTGGGCTAATAGTTTAAAATTATTTTTTAAAATATTTAAATGAACAGCATGATTTATTTTTGCATCAAAGAATTTAGAATTTCCAAGTCCTGATGCTGTTATGCACCCTCACACAAGAACACCTTCACCGTCCTGATTAACTGATCCAACTAAGTTCTTAAAATTAAATTCCTCATTTTTTCTTCTCTTGACAATTATATATCAATTTAACTCAAAATATTAAATTTATTTTCATCTATAAGTAAGACGTTGTTCCAAAACGTTTTGAGCTTATTTATCATTGATTTTACGACGGAAAGCGTAAAGCTTACTGTTTTTCGCAGGAACAAGAAAATTTCTGAGGGAAGAGGTCCCCTTTAATCCAGCTAATCAGAGAACTTGGCGAACAATTTTACGTGAAAACTAAAAGTAAAATGTTTCATTCAATTGTGCAGAAACTTTTTCAGCACTCAAATGTGTATTTTTCATATTTTTTTTTAACTGCAAACATCTGATCACGTTTTGTTAACTTTGCCAGTTGACCTTTTCTTACCTTGTTTTCGATCCTATTCTTGTCTTTAAAGCATTTTATCAAGCACTTCACAATAAAATGGTATAAATTAACTAATTTAGAGACATTTCAAACCAATTTATGGCTACTGTGAGGGAAAAAATCAAAATTCGAATCATGTTTATTGTTTTTTACGCATACCAGCCATTTAAAAAAAATAAGCAGAATATTAGGGAATAAATAAACAAAAAATCAAAGGCAAATGACTTTACAGTGTCATTACAATGCAAAAATAATTAAAAAAAGACATGCGATAATTTTAATCTTGAATTTATTCGAAAATCTTTCAGTGTACGATGACTTTTGTGGCGTATTTTTTCTCTGTCTCTTCGTTTTTTGGACAAACTTCAAAAATAAAATTTGGCAATATTTTGAAAAAAAAACTGCTGGGTTTTATTCAGAATGGCATAGGAATGATGTGAAAAAAAAATTGGACTTCATATTCGAATTCAGTTTTGAGTTATTTTGGTTTTACTACAAAATTTCAAGGTGTACGAACACTTTTGGGAGCCACTGTATATAAATAAAACAAAGAATATATATGTATGTATATGTTCCCTATACAAATCAAGTTTACGTCGGATCTTGACCAAATTTAGCAGGGAAGTACTTGGGCACCCAAGAAAGAATGCAGGGGGTTTTCAAATGCCAAAAAAGTACCAAACTATTCAAATTTTAATTTATGGGCCTGAAAATGGCATTAAATAATTCTTTCTACCCAGTGGCGCCTCGTGCCTTGAAAAAGTGAGGGGGTCAAATCATGGGCGCACTCGTACTCCCCCCCCCCCTCGTTTTTTTATAAACAGGCAGAATGATAATGAATGGCACAAAGGTTGAATGAGTCATCACTATGTTACAATAAATTTGCTTGAAAAGTGACCTTTTAGTGTCAACAGTGCATTTAATCATCCACAACTTGACAGTATTTTGGTTCTTTAAAGTAAAGTCACATAGTTTAGTTCTTTATGTTTCTAAATCAGATATTTGTAATAAAAACAACATTCAGTAGTGAATTAATCTTCGGATTCAAAAGTATGTACTTATTTTGTTTCACTCAAAGTACGTGCCCAAACGAATTTCAAATTAAAAAACTTAACTGACTAAATTCTGCAACAGGCACCTTCTCTGATTTTCTTTTTGCAATCTTTTCTTTTTGTGGAGTTTTGGGATCGTGGAATGTTAGTTCCTTATGATGTTAAAACGTAAGTTTGTTGTAATAAGTGGAATTATAATGGCAAAATCGCATCGCTTAACAAAATTTCGTGTGGAGTTGTGTAACCAGGAGGACATTAATTCTACAAATTTTGGTGCATTAAAGGAAAAGATGATTTTACCGCTTTTTTCAACTGTTCAGTGCCCATTAGAATAGTGGATTTTCGCAAATGAGGCAGCATGCTAAAACACTCAAGCATAAAGAAAACTCTGAAAAATGTCTGAAGGATCCTTCTCAAGCTCTGTTTGTTCTTAATACAAGTGGTAAAAGGTTCAGTTTAGATATAAAATCAAAGAACAGTGGAATTAGTGCTTGGGTCACGAGTGAGGTGGAAAAAATAAAAATTATCTTTGTTCAAATTTTGTTTAGTTATTTAGTCTATAAAGTACACTGTTTTTTCAAAAATTATTCTTTCAACTTCAGGGAAGTCGTTTCAGATGTAAGGTATAATTTTGTTTTTGAGGTTTTTTTAAAATAAAATCATTGATAAGAATAACTAAATAATATATGATATGTATTATTTCTTTTTTCATAGCAAAACTATTCATATAATGTGTCCTATATTTGTCCTATATTTTTTGTGGAAAATGTCCTATATGTTACAAGTTGGTCACATCTACTCCTGTAGGTTCAGAAATTGCAGAGCATAATGCTTGATTCCTAACATTGAACGTAGTAGTGGGTCGCACGGATTAGTTTTGTAGGCCGTTTGTTGAGCACTACTGTTTTAGAGCATTAGAATTCCCCCTTTTCTGCATTCTGTCGCTTGACTAAAAATCTCTTTTTCTAAAACCTTCAACAAATTAAGATAAACTCTGATAAATTTAATAATAAACTTTTTAGGAGTGATGGAAACGAACTCGGATGCAATTGAATTGCATTTTTTGAGTGGCATGGAAAACCAAGAACATGTAAGTTTGCTGCTACAGACAGGGCCAGATTTACGAAAGGGCAGGCAGGACTACTGCCCCAGGTCCTCCACAACAAAAGGGCCCCCACAATAAAATTTTTAAAAAATATCCTAACTTTCATGGGTCAGCAAATTTTACGTTTTTTCTCCCAGACATTTTTTTTTCTTTTTTGTAGTTCTACAAAAGTTTGCACAAAAATAATATTATTATCGATATATCAGAAAGGGGGGGGGGGGGGGCTCCACTCCTTCGTTGCCCTGGGGCCTCCACACTTCCAAATCCGGCCCTGGTTACAGAATATAAAACATAAGAAGTGTTGAAAATTGCAAATTCAAAATGAGCGATGCTCAAGCAGAAAAATCACATCGCAAAAAAAGAACAACTGCAACAGAAGTGGATGCAATGAGATTTCAAAATTCAGATTTGATTTTGGGATCATTCAATTTTGAACTTTTAATAGCTTTTATGTGCAATACAGTTAAAACCACTCAAGATTTCTAATGCTTTTTTAGTTACAGTTACTTTCTCTTTCTCCAGGACATTTTTCCATGACTTGAAATAAATTTCCATGACTTTCAATAAAAATTTCAATTTTCCATGACTTTTCCAGGCCTGAAATTGGTTATTTTTTTTCCATGACTTTCCAGGCTTTCCATGACTCGTACGAACCTTGTCTATTTTGCCCATTTCAAAATGCAATTAAGCTGAGCTGTTAGAGGTGACCCGAACTAAAATTTCTAGGAGGGGAGATGTTAATATGCCCACGTACCTAAATTTAATTAATAGGATCATTAGTCATCGTTGATCAAAAAAGGTTTTGAAAAAAAAAGCATAACTAAAACTTACGTTTATTGTTTAAACTTTTATAAAAATGTAAGATACAGGCAACTTGATTTTTACTAATCCTATTTCTTATTTTTGAGTTTTATAGTGAAATACAACTTGGTTATTTCATAGATAATTTGGTATTAACATTAAATAGAACAAAATACATGACAGATTCAATTTTCTTACTCTATATCTTTCAGAAATTTTTGCTTGTAGAAGTGCTCAATAGTTTCCAGATATTCTTTAGTTAATACTTTAGAATTAACTTCAGCTGGCTGAAAAACAAATATCAACATCAACAACATTTATCTAAACTACAAAAGGTTAAAAAATATGAGGTTTTAATAGAATTTCATGCAGAATTTTCACTTGAAAGATATCATAGTTTTTAATCAAATGTTACTTTTATTCTGTTCCAATTACTCGAGTATAAATTACACAAATCAATTATTTGAAAAATATTTTTTCTTATGTGACAATGCTTTTGGGTTCTACCTGATAAAAAAAAAATGGCTTCTTATAGTCACAAGTTGAATAGTTTTTTGCGTAAGTTGCTCCCAGCAAAAACCTAATATAATAAAAAGCGACTCAAGACCACAAAGGTAATTTTCCCCATTGATTTTTTAACACAAATATATCCATTAATTGTACCTCTTTTTTTTTTTAAAGTGTAATAAAAAATAAAAATAGTAACGAGTTTTTTTTTTTTCCTGGACCTCAATGAAAAGTTTCAAAAGTATTCAGACCCCACCTAAAATTACTTGATGACCTCTGATCTAGAACATCAACATTCATCTGATAATGAATTCTGGATTTAGAATACCAAATATTTATGAATATCTTGAAATTTTTCATAGAGAAACAAGAAAGTTCTGAATTACACATATCTTTTCCTTCTAAAATCTTAAAGAACGAGACAAAAAAAGCTTGCCATTTTGAAAGGTGTCTGCCAATAAGAAATTTGTTTGTCAGCCATAAAACTCTTGTGCAACTAAATCAACATAGAGGTTTTTTAAAAATAAGGCCTTAATTTTTCAAGGTTGGTAATTTTGCCAGCAAAAAGATATGTTTGCTGGGACTAGGAAAAATCATGGCAAAAAAAAAAAACAAAAAAAAAAAAAAAAAACATGCACAAAGTTGCATATAATTTTGTTAACTAAATAATAGTAATGATATAAATAATACACACACACTAAATAAATAAAATTCAATTTACTCAATATTTAAACAAATTACATCTTTAAAATAAATAAATTCATTTAAAATTGTGAAATAGTTTAGATTATTTTTCCTGATTCCGTTAAGATTTTAAGCTACATAATTTTGATAGAAGTATTCGCATAATATAGAGAAATATTAGGATTTTTTTCCTTTACAAACATACCTATTTTCTTCTTTACCCGGGAATTGATGTCTGAGAAAGTAATCAAGAAGGACAAAAAAAAAAAAAAAAAAAAAAACCTGTATATCTCTAGTTCTATTAAACTATTGTTCACCTTTACATTATGTTAACAACTACTTTCCTGTCTTCAATACAAAAAATTGTAAATATTGTTTCTATGCTAAAAAAAATTTAAAAATAAATTTCAAAATGTTTAACTTTAAAAGCAAATTCAATATTACATTCATTTTATGCTAAAAAACAAATAAAACAAATTTAAAATTTTATAATAAAAGTATATTTTATGTTTTTTATAAACGTGCTGAAGAACAAAATAATGAAAAACTGCATCTGTGAGTTGTCAATGGAAATTTTACTTTTATTGGGTGGAAAAAAAACTCGTTTTTTTTTTTCATGTTTTTTTTCCACCCATGGCAAAAACTTGCCAAACCTGTAATTATTAGAAGCATAAAGTTGTCAAATAAATCTAGAGATACGTTTTGACATGTGATAGTTTTATCTGGTTTTGTAACACCATGGTTTTATTTGTTGTACCAAAAATATCAAATTTGTTAAATTAACATTTATCTGCTATTGCTTTAAAATTAGGAAAGAGCAACACTTTGCTTTTATACATTAATTATAGTTAATTACTTAACTGCTAGAATATTTTCTCAGATTACTCTTTCACTATGAACAATTTATTATTTAATTACTAAATTAGTTTACTACGAATTAACTACCACTTATTAAGTATTTAATATTCGCAATAATTTATATTTTGCAATTATCGCTATTATATGTATAATAGAGAACATGTATTTTTATATTACTAGCTTCATGTTGTATAGTTTCAGAAAAAACATGAAAATTTCACATTTTTAATTTAAAAAAACTTCATATTTTTATATAAAATTCAAATTATCACAATCTAACTAAAAATCAGTTGCATTTTGACAGCTATTATTCATTGTTCTATGTTTAAAATTTAATTAATACCTACTGATAACTCTGAGTATAATTATAAGTAATTGATGACTACTTATAATTAGTTCTGTGGAGTTGGAACGAAAATGAATCTCTGCCTCCAGGAATTTAAGAGCCTTTGACTCGGACTCTTTTAACCCAAAATCCATTTGACTACCCAAGCACTGGCAAATGGGGGGACTTTGTGCAAAAATGACCGACTATGAAGCTTGGAATTTTAAGCATTCGTCTCCAGACTCCGACTCTGCAACCCTGCTTTTAACTGCACACAATGCAATGACTTTAATTACAGAAACAGAACCAAAAGTAATTGAGTATAAAAAAGCACTCTGTGCTTAAAAATAACATAACATTGAGCTTGATATTTTGGGTTTTTGAGTTTAATCTGGTTAAAGCTGATATCACACATCAAAAGCTGGATTTTTACATCAAAAAACCAACCCCGAACGAATGCTGAATCAAGCTTAACTGTTCAAATTCCTGATAGTTTTTTTTTTCTTTTTAATACATACAATAAGCACAAGCATAGCAAATATGGCACTGAATGTAATATTCTTAAGGAGAAAACTTCTGAATTATACATACATCATTTCGTTTTTTGATCCTTTCCAGGGCAACTTCGGGCGAGATGTCAAGGTAGATAACAAGGTGAGGCCTCCACAGTTCTTCTACTGCATTATTGTGACAATCATAGTACAGCTGCTTCGCTACAAAAATTAATAAATAGATGATTTTTAATTTTTTTCATGGATCTACACTTAAAAAATACATTTTTCTTTCCACCTCAAAATCAATTTAACACTAAGATGACAATACAAGAAAGACAAGTATCTATGATTCCTGTTGTTATTTATGGTTCAATTACACTGGTGAACAAGAAATTTTTAACAAATTTAAGTAACCCTACCTGCAGGGGCGTGCAAAAATTTTGGGGCCATCACAAATAACTTTTAAGGGCCCTCCTCCATATTGTTTACCCTTACATATATTTCACCGGGATGCCCCCCCCCCTAAGAGCAAGCCCCCCTAAATATTGTGAAGACCCCACCTCCAAAAAAGGGGAAAATACCCCTTAAAACACGCCCTGAAAATTTCCATGACACAGTTTGTGCCATGTTTCCCCCACTCAGGTTGGCACCCCTCATTTTAAAAATCTTCCCTTCAGGCTCGGGCCAATAGGTGTCCCTTCTCCCCCCCCCCCCCCCGTGCAAGCCCATGCCTACCTGTGGTAATTAAGAAAATTTTTGTAGAAAAGTTATGGTTGATTCTCATTTCTGAGATATCCTTGCTTTTAAGTATCAAAAAAGCTTTTTGGCTTTTAAAATGCTTCATTTTTGCAAAAAAAAAAAAAAAGATCATGAAAATGAGTCGTAGGTGCCATTTAGATGGCTTTGGTCTGACACTATGCCACAAAGTGAATGTTACATCGTGAACTTGAAACAAATAATCGATTCAAATGGCCTGAAAAAAGGAAATTTTTAATATTTAAGGCTAATTTGTGAGCACTCGCAAAAGAAATACACAAAGTTATGATTTAAATTTGATTGTTTAGAAATCAAATTGATGAATAAAAGTCTTTAAAATACAGTTTTAGGCTATATTTAGTCGATTAAGGAAGGAAGGATCATGATACCCAACAACTCTTCTCTGGATCTGCATTTGGGGAAAAAAAACTTATACCTTGAAATAACTATTATTTGTACTGAAGTATGTTGATTTCAAATGAAAAAACTTGCGCTGACGAAAAGAAAAAGTAATTTGAATTCTTCTGGGAAGCAATGATTGACAACTACTATTTGTTCAACAAGAAAGAACTTTCTGAATGAAAATCAAGAGAAATAAAACTCTAACGTAACTACCAAAAAGAGGGTGTATTTCTTTTCCACCATTGGCAACGGACAGAATGTTTACATCACCGCAATGCATGCATGTGCGCAGCCACATTTGATTCTTGCTAATTTTTCTTCTTTGATTTGTTTTGTTACGTTTTTGCATAAAGTTTTGTTACGTTTGATTTGATTATGTTTATACATATAGTAATTTATTTTGTTACGTTTGATTTATTTAGTTTCTACATAATTTTATTTTGTGTTTCACTATGAATATGGTTATGTAATGGAACTCACCTCATAGTTACAAGATTACACAGAAATGTCATTGAAACTAAACATGTTGATGGATCTGAAAAATTTCGAATTCCCAGGATTTCTTTAATAGCATCTGATAGCAATATGCCATTTAAATTTAAAAGGAGGCAATTCCCTATTCATTTAGCATTTAGTAAGACGATAAATAAATCACAGGGCCAAACTTTTGAAAAGATATGCTTAGTTTTCAATGAACCAGTTTTTAGCCATATGTGGGATTTTCAAGGGCACGTTCTTTTTAGTCAGTTTCTATGGTAGATCCAAAAGATGAACTATTCAATTGCATTTACGAGGAAGTGTTCAGTGATTGAGTTATGCAAAACTCATGCTATTTAAGTTTTCGGAGCACGCTGCTCTCAGAAAAAGGGTAAAATTGCCTACCTTTGCTCAACGTCTAAATTTTGTACTTTAGATTTTAATTTTTATACCATGCTGATTTTACACACTTAGTTAATCTGTTTATAAATAATAAAGTACAGTCGACTCTCGCTACAACGCGATTCGACTTATGCAAAATGGCTACAACGCGAATTTTTCACAGGTAACGAATTTTAGAGCTAACGAGAATTCTTCGTCTACAACACGATTCTTTTTTTAAAGGACGTATCGGCTTCGCTATTGGCCACTAAATATTTATTTCATGAATGTTATAACATCCCTTTAGCATCCCTGACAGCAAAAATTCCCACACCATACAAGTCTGCACATCGCATTGTTAGTGCATCAAATAACCACTCAGCTTCTTTCATTTTTTTTATCCCCATTCCAAATATTAAAGTTCATGAAATATAATGTCACCTTAGTACGCTGTTTCATCCAAAGTTGGAAGATGGAAAGAAGAAGAAAATATCTGACAAAAAAAGGTTAAGATTCTTGATATGCTTCAACAATTACAAAACGTTAACGGTAGAATGACAATAAGTATAAGTAAAACCTCCATACGTACAATTAAAAGTCAAAACAAAAAGATATCCGTAAAGGATCAGAACTTCGGTTCAATAGTGAAACTTGCAAAGTAAATACTATTATGAAAATGGAAGCTGCTCTTGTATCATGGATTAAAGAGATCAGGAAGAGGTTGCTATAAATGGAAACATTATAAAAGAAAAAGTGAATCAACCGTATTTAAAAATGTACTAGATAATAACCATCTGACCATGGAGCGTAAAACATCTTTATTTTTTAACTCATAAATATTATTACTGTATCTACTGTACAGTACTATTATCGTGCAGCATTTTATTATTACTACATACTGTGCGTGCCGTGTTTTATTTCATGTCTTTCCCT
The DNA here is from genome assembly GCF_026930045.1 of Uloborus diversus. Lineage (NCBI taxonomy): Eukaryota > Metazoa > Arthropoda > Arachnida > Araneae > Uloboridae > Uloborus > Uloborus diversus. Next base: position 81,350,309 of record NC_072738.1, read on the forward strand.
CCCATTGATCATTCTGTGCATCTTAAAGAATTTGATACTGAATAAAACAGCTTTTTTTTTATTTTTTTAAATACGGTAAAAGTTTAGTTCTTTCTACAAGAGACTAATGTACTGTTGAGGAATACTTTAAAGCAGTTTAAGGGGTATTTATAAGTGCCTAAAAGAATTTGGTATGTTAAAAAAAAATGGTATACATACCTTTTTCTACAATGCGAAATTTCGACTTACGCGAGGTGTCTTGGAACGCATCCCTCGCGTAAGTCGGGACTCGACTGTATTAGAATACATGCCTGGAGTTTAAACTATTTTCAAAGTTGTTGATATAAGTTTTTGGAGCACACTGCTCTCAAAAAAGGGTAAAAGTTACCTACATTTGCTTAATATGTAAACTTTACAGTTTATATTTTAGATTTTATACCGTGCTGATTACCATAGTTTTTATACCGTGCCTTAATAATCATTACTAGACTACAGTATTGGACTCATGCAAGAATACATTTAGAAATAATTATTCACAAAATCTCAAGGGGTCACACCTGCCCATTACAATCTCCAAGGTAACCATAATTTCTAATCTGTCAAAAGATATTTCAAATTGCAAGATGTATGTAAAATGCAATTTTTTACATACATTGTATATAATCTGTTACTACGCCTAGCACTGAATTTATCAGACTGAATACTACAGTCAATGTTTGCCAATTATAAACCAGAAAATACCAATCATAGGGCATAAAACTGATTTCCAGACAGAATAAACTCTACCAGTGATATTTCATTCTTTTATTTGTCAATTGAAGACATTGGACGGCAATGTTTTTTTCAAGTGAGTAATCCTTTAATTTTTTTTTGTCAAACATTTTTGCTGGTGGATCAGTTTTAGAAAGTACAGTCAGATCTTGATATAGGGGCATCTGCTTTTAAGGTCACCCCGCTTTAAGGTCACTTGTATTTTATAAAGTCCCGGCTCACTGAATAGGAATTCTATGTCATGCATTATCAGATATATGGTCAGGTCATAATACATTAATCGTTATAAGGTCACCTTTGTCAGATTTCTTTGAATGATTTCAGTGCCTAACAGATTCACTTCCAAGAATTCACCGCGACATACCATCCTTAAAAAGTGAAAAGTCGTTTTTCCTATTAACGTAGCATGTAGTGCACAGAATGCAGTAGCAAGTGAGCATTACGACAGTGATACTAAAATATGAAGCAGTAATGCGGGCACTCAGCGTGTACATATCGCACTCTTTTACCAGTCATGAGAAGCTGAAGAAATTTTCAGAAAATAATTAGAAACCATTGTGCTTAAATTAAAGAAAAAACACATTAGTTCTGTATTAATGATAATTTTAAGTAAGGTAAAATGCACATCAGTTGTTTGCTTGGGGATAGTTGAATGCAACTTTACTCTAATTGAAAGTTTTTAAAAATCATTTCAAAATTTCTTATTCATTCCAAAAATTTGAAATTGGTTCAAATCAATTTAACTATAATAGCCTAATTAACTGATAGTTTTGAATGTATTGAATTTTGAAAAGAATTAATGAATTGTGTTATGAATGTTTATTTATCAATGAATATATGTGAATCGGTTATAAGGTCAAACCGCTTATAAGGTTAGTTTCGTGAAGTTCTGAGGGGTGACCTTATATCAAGGTCAGACTGTATTAATTAGAATACAGAAAATAGAAATCTGATACAGATGGAATAATTTAATATAAATATTAATCATTTTAATGGCTTCCTTGATGCTGTTTCATCCTTCCAGTAAGGTTTTAGATATTTGGGGGTTGATTCGTTGTTTTTAAAAGAGCACATGAAGTTTTGTTAGTTAACCTGTTTTACGATGAATTGAAAAGGAGTTTAATATTAGCTTTTATTTAGGACCTTTTTAAAATGCAAGATTCGAAAATCTAGGACTTCAAGCTTCAGTAAAAGAAATAAACAATGGACTTTGAAATCAGAGAGAGAGAGAGATTATAGGGAAAAGAGAAAACACAATTTTTCATCTTTTAAAGACCTGCTTGAAAAACTAATAAAGCACCCTGTTAAAATAATTAAGAATTTTTGTTTAAATAAGCGCTTTAAAGGACCCTTCGTAACAGGTCACTGAAATAAAGCATTTTCAAAGAATTGTGAGAACCCTGTTTAATAATTATATTTATGCATTACTAATACTACTGCATTCTAATACAAATTGATTGGAATAGACCCCTTTAGCATACTTTAGGACTGTTTGGAAATGGTAAAAATTACTTGTCCTGTCGGAAACCAGTTTTGAACATCCAAAACCCAAACCCTGATTAAAATATTTGCAGAAAAAGTGGCCAGTGAGCTAAAAGGTTCTGTTGGCAAAAGGCTGATTGTTGGATTTTTCACCATTGGGTCTCCCTGCAGCCTATGATGATTCTATATATTGTTACATCAAGTTGATTTTTGTTTGGAACACAACTTTTAGATAATGATTAGAGGCTGAAATTTTATCAAACTATAAATAGCTTGATTCAGACTAAAAAAATATGAAAGCAAAGATCAAAACTTATGAATAAAAATGCAAGTAAATTAAGTCTCAACTCTTCAGGTAAAAAAAAAAAAAGTTAAATGACTTCATGGTAAGATTAAAATTCAAGTAAGTCACTTACCTGGGCTACTCAAGTAGCCAAACTTATGCATAGTTTCTACGAATACAAATTCACTGTATGTACTGCGTTCCAAAACGACTCCTTGCCCTAAAATTACAAAAAAAAAAAAAAAAATCAACATTAGTTAAATAATTTAGAATAAATTAGTATTTCCAAAAAAAAAAAAAAAAATATTTTATGTAGATAGTTGTTCATGCATAGGTCAACCCATAAAAAAGTTTTTTTGTTTGAACTATTTTCATCACCACAAAAATGCAAAAATTGTACAAGAGTACAATTTAGGGGAATGAGAATATTTCCTGAAATTACTCAGCTTCCCTCCTATAAAATTATTCTGGTCAGAGGACAATCTTGCTTGAGTTAGATTCAAATAATTTTAATGAAACTGTCAACTTGCTTTACTGGCTTATGCATTAAGTTTATACAGATTTTTTTTTTTTTTGGAAAATTTTAAAGAAATTTTTTTTACAATTTGAAGAGCATGTAAAGTAATGCCGTCAATGATTGATTATATGAGGCAGTGAGAAGCAAAGGGATCAGGCCTGGATCCACATAAATTTTGAGCCCCCTTACAAACCACCAACAGGGCCCTTAACTGCCTACTGGATTTCTACGCCATTGAGAGATATGGGCCCCATTAGCACTGTGGATATGTAGATCTGGGCCTAAAGGGGATGAAAGTGATAAAATCAAAAATTTGGAGATAACCAGCACAAATGGTATGTGGACTCATCCTCTGTCATGGGTCAGGAGATAGTACTAGTAACCCTGGTAAGTGCTGCTGTACAGTAGGATTCAGATTTTTTTTAAAAATGAAAGCCTACTTAGGATCTGAACTTGAAACGAGATTCACTCGAAAGTTTAAAATCATCCACTTGCATCCCTTTGCTTCTCACTGCCTCATATAATGGTTACTACAGTGGCAGATTATCTGTTTCTCAAACTCTTGTGTCAAAAGTGATGGCCCCCAAAATGGTTGGGGGGAGAAGGGAGATGTCCAAAAAATGTGGTTTCTCATTGTAAAGATAACACAACAATGTAAATTAGTTTCAAACCACTTCATCTTTTGTTCAGCCTTTCCAAACCTCAAGGGTTACTTCCCAATATTTTTTCAACTATGGCATTGTACATATTTAACAGTAAAAGTCAACAAAAGAATCCTTCTAATTCAAAATTTTCTACTCTGTTCACTTATAACAGTAGTATATGGCCAGTGGACCACATGCGTGATCTTTGTCGCCTGTTGTTTTTATCAATACTAAAAATTAAAAACCATGATTAGTCACAATCTTGAAGCCAAATATTAATAAATTGATTTCTAGAAAACAGGTGCGAACGTTGCATAAAATAAGCATCAGGCAATGATAACAATTCCTGGCTTGTATTTTCCTTTCCCTTTTATGTCTTCCCATCCCCTAGAAAAATTTTAAATAGTTTAAAATTTTATATAAGACTTGGTCATGGCTGGCAAGAATAATCTTCATCTGAGATGTGGCCCTTGGGTTAAAAAAAGTTAGGCAAACTCCTGATTATCAGCAGTCAGAATATCCGCGAGTCTTTTCATAATTTTGCTTTTTTAAACTTATGATTGTGCTATTGTTCGCTTTTAGGATTTAGGTACATAATTTTTTTTATTTTCAATGTTAGTAGACACAATGTAGCATAGTTTTTAGCTGTAATTTAATGTATGTGTGAGTGTTATTTTTTTTTAGCTTTCGTATACACCAGACCTAAATAAAATGAAAATCTTTCTGCGAACACAAATCCTATCTGGAAAATTTTCTGCAAATAATTATTTTGCATAACTCACCCTTGAATAAAAAATTAAATTTATATTTTAATATGAAAGAGACAAAAAAAAGTGCTTTAAATCATTTAATTTTTTTTTTTTACAATAACATATAGTTTGCTTATTTTTCACCAACTGAAGAAAACTGCCGAAACCATTATTTTTTTTACACATGTGCTTTAAAAAGCTTTTGGAGAAAGGCTTTAACAGAAATAAACTCTGGGATTTTCTTAAAAATTCCCTTAAATTTTTTATTAATTTTTTTTTAAAGTCAACGTCAGCAGTTTGAAAAAAAAAAAAAAAAAATTTTGCAGAGCCAAAAATTTTCTGCGAACACCGTTCGCGAGTTCGTCTATATTATGCAAGACTGGTATACACTAATACCGTTTTTTACCAATTATTCGGATTATCTGCGGTTTTCGCTTATCCGCCATTTTCGTGCCACCCTATTCCTTGGATTATCGAGAGTTTACTGTATTTGATAAATAATTAACATCAATTAATGAAGTTTATTATTAATATCAAATACTTATCTAATTGAATTAACAGAAACCACATTACTTTATTGGTAATACACAAAATATGGGAACAGCAAAGCAATTCTTTATTATAGATGTATCCAGTCATGGTAGGAGAAAATCTGATAATTACAAATCTTAAAACATGATGATTTTCATTTAGAGTCACCATTCTGCTTTAATTAGCTTACAAATGCTCATAGAAAAAAAATATTTTTTCCCCCTTGAGATTTCATTTATGGTCAAACCCTGTTAAACCGCCGCCCTCTTGGTTCGCCAAGAAAGAAGGTGAAAAAATACGAATTCGTGCCACTTTGTATCGACAGAAACTGCATATTCGGTGTGATAATATTACTGTTTAAAATGCTACCTTGAAAGACCATGCCGAACAATTTATACTTGCAGATAATTCAAACTTGGATCCATTTAGGAGAGTGAATGTCCATGACGAGACACAGAGGGAAATAAAAAATATCACTCACCGGCCACTAATGCCCCATACAAATCTGGTATTAAGAGAGTGACGCAGGGCACCCTTTTAAGTGGGAAATAGAATATCTCCAATTTTAGGCGGCCGGGGTTTCTCCCCCGGAGAAAATTTTGTAAAATGGATAGAAAATTCTGCATTTTGAAGCCTTATAAAGATTAATTGGATAGACATAGAAATAGATAACTAGATTATACAGTTGTACAGTATTGTTCAAACTTCGTAAGAAACAGTCATTTTAAGTTTGAAAAAAAAAAAAAAAACTATAGATTTCTCATTACAACAACCTTTTTTTAATTATAAGTAGTACAGAAAACGAAAAGGAATATAGATAGTGTATCATTTTTTTTCTCGCTAAACAGATTAACAATACGCAGTAGAAGAACACTTTGCTTAGGATTTTCAAAGACTTATCTAATTATTTTCAAGGACTCTAGAATAAATAAAATTATTTAAGGCACTTCATTTGTACTTTCCAGTCTCTGATATTTAAGTACTTGATTGTAAATTTTTACAGTCCTGTTCTAACTTTGTGAGAAATAGCTATTTTAAATTTAAAAGAAAAAAGAAACCACAGATTTCTCATGACAACAACTTTTCTTCAGTTGCAAGTGGGGCAGAAAACGAATAGAAATAGAAGTAGTGTGTATTTTTTTCCGTGCTAAACAGAGATAGACAATATGCAGAAGAAGTAAGATAAAAGCAATCAATACAAAAGAATTTCCAAAATACTGCATTCGGGATTGAATAAATAGCAAGATATGAAATATGTGTGACATAAAAATTTATTTCAAATAATATGTTACCAATGTGGGAACCATGATTTTTACATTTTTAATACAGGATGAGGCAAGGAGCTGAATTTGACATATTCTGGCATTCCTCCCCCTCTACCATTTGTTAGAAATTTTAAAATTTAAAGTTTGTAGCCACAGGTTTCCAAATATTCAAGGTTTTCAAGCACTTAAAAATGAAATTTGTTTTCTCAAGCAATTTCCATTTTTTAAGGAATGAATCATGAATTTTTTTTGGGAGTTAAGGACCCACTTCAAAGCAGGGGCCCTAAGCAATAGCTTGTTTATCTTATAGGCATATTCGGCCCCGTTTGTAATTCACTCTTACCTGCAGATTTTTGCTTTATTTTTTGTAATTTTTACGAAAATTCGTCAGTTTTTATGGTTACAGGATTTTTACGATTTTACCAATCTTTGTTAGGTTTTTATAGACTTTTATAAAATTTCAGCAAAATTTTCCAAAACTTTTGATGACTCAATTATTTAGATTTCAATAATGACAAAGACTGACTCACTTAGACTTAGATGATTATGACTTACCTTACTTTTTAAACAGTATTTATAAAGTAAGTAAAATTGTCTAAGTAAAAAGATTCATTTAATCAAAACACAATGATAACTGAAATTTATTCAGTTTGCGACAGTATTTATTTTCTCTCTCAATCTCTCTCTCTTAGAAAACAGAGAGAAGGAAAAAAACTATGTTTTTTAGAATTTCTCAAAAGGCCAATTAATCTACTAAAAACATAAATATTATGCACAAATAACACCTTAAATGTGGACACAAATCATAACGAGTAGATCGTTCTGTTAGCGCGAATAGGGGGGGGGGAGTTTTTCCCCTTTGCTTTAGGTTATAATTTGTTAAAATAATCGTCAATTATTATGTGTTGCAGCTTAATGCATAGCTCGTTTAGCCTATATTTTCATTCATATGCTTGCCCAAATGGTTTTCGGTTCAAAGTAGTGAATTCAGACACATTTTCAGCACCCCAGTGACAGCTGTACTATTTGTATTTAATGTTCGTTTTTTTTTTCCTTTTCTTTTTTCCCATCAGAAAAGGACATTCGCTTTTCTCTTCATTTTCATTGAACTATTCAGAAAAGAAAAAGTCATGATTTTTTTGTTTTAAGATTTTGGAAGATGTGTTGTTACTATATAAAGTTCTCCCAAAACTGGGGGCATTGCCCCTATGCCCCCCCTATAAATCCACCCATGCCCTTCTGAACTATTCAAAAAAGAAAAAATAATAATACATATATAGTTTTTTAATTTTTGGAAGATGTGTTATTTACTACTACATGAAGTCCTCCCAAAACTGGGGGGGGCATTGCCTCCCTCTGCCCCCCCATAAATCCGCCCATGAATTTGATCATCACTCCCCTTTTGGTTGTACGTATTTTCAATGCAAATATAAATATCATTAAAAGCGTGGCTCATTGACACATGAAAAATCGGTAATTTTGCATGTGAAACTACAGGTTGTGGCAAATACAGTCCTGCCCATGTGAGCATCTGACGGAAAAAAAAAGAAACATTAAAGAGATATTTAGTGGCACGGATTCGAAATGGCGCCATTCTGATTAACAGTACGTAGCTCCAACAAACCTAGCAACTGTGCCTTCCTTTTCGAATGCTATTCATTGAAGGAATGCGTAATAAAACACAGTAAAAAAGTTTTTCGCCGAAAAAATATAATAAGATCATGCATCTATGTTTTGTCATTAGCCAGCATGATACGATTTAAAATTATTCGTAAAACATGGAATTTGATTAAAGAATGAGGAAGATCTCACGTAGCGATTGAAACAAACATTCTAGAGAAGTAATAAATTCGGTTGAAAAAATAAGTGTTTTTATTTTTGAATATTCAACAATTTCCCATAGCAGGCTTCTTTAACCTGTACGGCTTAAAAGCCCACACTTGTTTTTCTTTTAATCAAACACTTAAAATTCAAAACCAAAACCAGTTGAACTGAGTCCGTTTTTTAAGTGTAATTTTTCGAACGTAGACAAAATGTTTTTTTTTTTTCAGCCGAAAGCAGAGGAGTAGAAAATGATTTCTTACTAATGAAGTTGATAATAATTTTAATGTTATATATCGTATTCGAATAAATAATTAAAGATTTACTGGTTGCAACTCGAAGTTTTAATTTGGCGTAGTATTTTTTTATCTGTACAAAAGTTCGAACACTGCTATTTGAAAAATCTACATTTCAGCATACAATGAAAATGTTTTTCTGCACAAAAAGGATTCCCTTGAGGTAATACATTTTTTTATGCTTACATTATGCTCAGTGGTCTGGACGGCGTCAAAGCTTAAAAAAAAAAGGGAAGAACACCCTTCGATTAGCAGTCAACTTATCTGAATGATAATTGTAACCTGCATAAAGGAGTCGAAACACCAAATAGCATTCCCACTGCATTTATTTTATTATGTGTGTTATCTGTTGCATGTTATGAGTACATGTAATGCGTAATATTACTGTAAATTTGCTATTATGTCGGACAGCCCGAACTGGCTCGAAGTTCAGACAGTTTATAGCCGAACGCTCTACCGAAAAAAAAAAACCACAGGTAATTTTAAATTTTTTTTCTTGCCAAGAAGTGTTTTTATTTTTGAAAATTTTTACAATTTGTTATTGCAGGCTGTTTGAACCGTTATGACTTAGATGGCAGCACGTGTTCATCATTTAACAGAACGGTTAAAATACAAAATAATTTGAACTAAGTTCTTTTTTAAGGGTAGCTTTTCAAATGTAGTAAAAATGTGATACGCTATTTGTTTTTTTTGCAAAAAGAAGAAAAATTTATATATTACCCTTTAAATTGAGGTATTTGTTTTATTTGTACAAAGAGTCAAAAACTCATTAGAAGAATCTATATTTCAACATAAGATTTATTATATTTTACTGAACAAAAAACAATTCCAATGTAGTCTGAAATCTTAAAAAAAAAAAAAAAAAAAAAACCTTACAATTGAGTATCAATTTAGCTCCGTGTTGCATCAAGTTTTCATAACATCTAGGAGCGTTTCTACCTCATGTATTCCCTCATATTTGTTATTCATTGTTCATGTAATGTGCAGTATTTTTCTAATTTTTGATGCAGATTGTGCAGACGTGGGCCCAAACACGAATTCTCCTGGTTACCAGTCGAATGCTCTGCCGATCAAGCTATTCAGCTCTGTCGGTAACAGTTCAAGTTATAAATTTAACTGAAAACCTAATTCTGTTTCTTTAAAACAGGTTTTTTCCCCGAAAAAACAATTTTTAGACCGTGGGTCTATTTTTCTTTAGTAGCCTACATGATAAGCTTTAAAATAAGGTGTAAATCAAAGAAATCAATCAAGAATTGAGGAAAATCTCGCGTAGAAACCAAAAACAGGCTACAGAAATAATATATAAGGATAAAAGATTTGAAATTTCATGTTGATAAATAGCCCCAAATGTGCCACAAAAAGATTTAAAGTATCCTGCACTAAGCCTAAAATTTATAATTTTCTTCAAAAAACTAATATTTTTCTATATATATTTTTTAAAAACATAAGGTAAATTTTTAGAAATTATAAAGCTGAAAAATATAAATAATAAAATAGGTAATTAGCATTAAGTAGGAGAATTTGCTCTCATGGAATATTTAAGTCTCCCACATAGTACTCAAAAATATGGTTTTTTTTTTTTTTTTTAATGTTTCAGTTGAATTTTTCATTTTAAATATAATTATTTTTTTATTATTCATTTGCAAATGTTGATTGAAACATGTGTTCGCTAATAATTTTTGAAATTGATTTTTAATGTAAATTTATGTATAATTTTTTTAAAAAAAAAGAAAAATTCAATTTTTTGAAAAAAGGCCTCTTGCTGTATACTTTAATAGTTTTTAATTTGGATAAATGTTTTTGTTATACGTATGGGGCTATAGAAGCAACATTTTATCAGGATGAAGTTTCTAATTTTCAAAAAAAATTTTGTCTCTATTCTGCCTAGTACTGGATATTGCTGTTTCAGAATTTCGGATGCAAGTCGGCACGGCTTGGCGTTGTTAAAATTATATGACATATTTTACAATTGTTTCGACATAAAAGGGAAAATATGAGGATGTGCGACTCAACAAAACAATTTTTGTTCTTTTTGGATATACTCTAATGTACATTGATGACTAAGATATTCCTAAGAATGTAGCAGATAACCCAGTCAATAAGTATTGGAATTTCATCTTTAACCTGAAGGATGAAAAGCTATGTTACCCTAATTTGACTAAACTTGTTAAGGCTGTTCTGACTTTCTCTCATGACCAAACTTCCGAGAAGAGAGGCTAACAAAAGAACTGTGACTAGTGACAAAACAAACATGAGTTTAGACACAATTGTTGCTCTGTGAGTGACTAAAGACTCGGTAAAACACCCTGTGAAAAATATTGATGTGAATTAAAAAAAAATGATCCAGTTGTGCAAAGCACTACACTTGAAATAAAGGGAACAGAAAGAAAAAAAACTGGAATAAATAAGAAGGAAAAATATTAAACCTAAATTGAATAAAGTAACAAAAAAATCTTCTTGAGATAAACTGAAAGGTTGCAAGGAAAGCATTAATTCAGCTCAGGCAATGATAGATAATTGGAATACGAAATTAAAAATTAGGACTCAAATGTAATGCATGCTTGACATTGAGAGGGGACAAGCCATAATAGACACTGCTAATGAGAAATTTAAAAGCTGCTCAGAACGAGTCTGCAGTTCTATGTAATTTCTTGCTAAACCATTTTGATTTTTAATTAAAATAAATTGCTATTTCCCATAATATTATCATTTTTATTTATTTATTTTTTGCGTGTGAAAAATTTAAATTTTTATTGTATAAGTAAAAAATCAATAAAATATGTCTAACAATTTTTGTATACATATATTTTCATCAGTGGCACTAAAAGGTAACTTTTTTATGATGTGTATGCAAAATTCAAATCATTTTTTGGTGTCCTATAAATCCTGTATTTTTTTCAAAATGTGTCCTATATTTTTTCAAAAAATGTCCTATATTTTGTCAGTTGGTCACTTTTATCCCTGCACAAAATTCCGACCTCTAAAAACGAACCATTCACAAAACTCCCAGACTAGCAATCACTTTAAGAAGTTCCAATGAAGAACAAATATTAATTGCGCGATAAACAAAAGAATTGAAAGCAAAATGTTTTTGATTTGGAAGATGAGACGATAGTATATGAAGAGATAAAGAAACAGCAAAAGGTTTGCGACATCTGAACTTCTTAAAGTGCAACTTAATTATCTTAAAGCTGTGGCAAATGGTAGAAACTATCCACCAACTTTGATTGATTCCATTTATTAAAAACTTTCAAATAAATCCCAAACTAATGTTCTTAACCAAACCTTCATCAGAAAGAATTTGGCTGTTTTGCCATTCTTTCCATCTGTAAGCTATCAGGTTGCTAAGATTCTAAAACGTTTCCAATTCCAGGTGGTTGTCTCTCCTATTAATAAACTTTCATTCTCTTCTCTTAAATATCCTATTCACCCTCTTAATTGTTGTGGAATTTATAGAATTAATTACAGTTGTAAGCTTGCCTATATTGGACAGACTAGACGTGCTTTAAAAATTTGCTTGAAAGAGCATCGAAGTTATGTGAAAAAACAACAATTAAATAAATCTAGTATTGCTCAAACATTGTTGGGATTCGAATCACTCTTTTGATTTTAATTATTATCAGATTATCCAAAAATGCCCCAATTCATCAGATCTTGACTTTTGGGAATCTTTTCACATTTTGAGAAACAGTTCTAACTTAGTTAATGATCTTAAAACAGTTCCATATTTTTCCAACATTTGGCTCCCATATTTTTAATACTGTCCTTTCCCCATCCCCCTTTTTTGCCCATTCATTTTTATCTATCTTCCTTTGTTTATTTTTACCTTTTTTTGTTCTTGATTGACATTCCCCCCCTCCCCTTTTTCTTCTATTTATCTTTATTTTTCCTCTTTCAAATTTTTTGTTTCTGTTTATTTTATTTCATGGTGTTTTTTTTCCTTCCATTCAGCTTTTCCTTTCTTGCGGTTCACGGTTACGAAAATTTTCTTTTTGTTTAAGCTTCGGCTTAATCTTTGTCCAATTGAATTCTTTCTTTCTGGGTTTTTCGTACCTAAGAGAAAGCTTTTGGCCTTTGCTTGCATTCCTATTGGTTCCTGATCGGTTTATAATTTTCTCATTGGTGTTTGGCTAATCCACTATTTTTACCTTTTAAGCTGCATGCTTATCTGCTCTTGGCTTTTGTTGGATGTCTTTTCATCCATAAGTTCATTACTTTTTGCATTGAAAAAGGTGTTCCCTGTAACGCCGAAACACGTGTCTGCTGTAATTGGCAAATTTGTGCTTTTTTTTAATGTTGTTTTTCTTACTTTACTGTTCAGAACAAAGGTATTTATTTATCTTAAGCTGATGCGTCGGCCTATCTATATAGCGGCTCTAGTCTATCGGATTGGAGGAAGGATGACGTTTGACTTGCCCCACTGTACTTGCCCTCTTGCTAAATACATAACATTAAAACAGACAAAAATACATTAAAATGAATAAAAGTTAGTGTTTGACTAAGACTTTTGAAATTTGGCTAAAACTTAAAAAATTTGGCTAATTTACTGGCCAACAATTTGAACTCCTTAGCGAGATCCCTGGGACATATTTATTGACGTTACGTAAGAAATGAAACTTAGCTACTCTCCCTAATCATTTTATTTCCTTGAAAAATACATAAATATCTCTCCCCCCCCCCCTTCCAATTTTCAAAACTGAAGTTCCAAAACACAATTGTAGACAAACTCTGAAGATCTTTTATGGAAAGGAGATTCTGGGAGCTGATCCCTGAAAATTATTTCAATACTTAAAGTCCTAAAATATTTAGCAATATTCCATGATATTAAGACCAGGGGTTCAGAGGTTTATGCTTAAATTTTTCTTAAATGTTGGTTAAAAAACCTAATTTTTGATGATAGTTTCCTCGGGGGTCCTTGCCCAAATGTTTTCTAAAACTAGTCTTAAAAACGCAATTACGAGACCATATTTGGTAACATTAGGGCCAACAATCTTTTCTGAATAAAAACAGTAGCAATTTTTGAGCGCAAAATTTGAGATGCTCCGTTATGCTTTTTTTTTCTGGGTGGGGGGAGAGATTCGAAGAAGTATTTTTTGAAGACTTTCTCATTTTCAAACAAACTAGAAGAAAAAAAGGCGGGAAATTTCAAAAATAATTTTTTTTTTTTTTTTTAAATGCTGATATAAACTGAAACATTAAAGTTAATTTTAATTCAAATTGCACTTTTCTTCATTTATTTTTTATTATCTCTACTCCAATGGGAGGGGTTTAACCCCTAAAACAATCCCATAGGACACGGCCCTGCTAAAGAGCATTGTTACGCCATGAATAATTAACTTATTTGCTCTCTCACCCCTTTCATCCTTTTCGTTTTGACATTTACCTACTACTCTGCTATGAAAGCAATCATTCTTTACCACTTTTTCTCCTCCAGTTGGGCGATCAGAGAGAGGGTTGAGGCTTAACCTGTAATTGGCAACATGCTGAATTCAGCAAACAACAGTTTGTATCATAATTCTGTAACATCATGCTCTTTTGCTTCGTTCTCCATATGTCGAAATTAATCGTAAGCATGCACAAAAAAATTCTAATTTAGAAGTGAAAAAATAAAAATCTATTAGCAAACCATCAATTTATTAATAATCATTTTTCAAATTGTGCATTTGCGGAGGATTGGGGAAATCGGGTGAGCCCACCCCTCTAAGAGCAAGATCCCTTAAATATTGCTAAGTGCTCCCCCCCCCCCACACAAAAATTTCAATGCTCCAGTCTGTGCCATGAAACCCCCCTCCCCCCAGGCGAAGCCTCATTAAACCGCCACCTTTAACTTCTGATAACTTTTGGCCCGTCACTAAGATTGATGGTTTAATGAGTTTAGGCTGCGTATAAGTGTGATAATGACATTGCTTGAATTCAGCAGTGCAAGACCATTTAAACATTCATTATGCATGGTTCTTCTTAAGTATGTTTCTCTAAATTGAGAAAGATCTGTCACTGTGTGGTTCGCAAAACGAATTGTACACACTCTGTTAAAAAATATTCCAACATGAACATCAACCTTTTCATTGCAGGAAAAATAATATGTCAACGAGAAAGGTGATATTTGTTGGAAGCAGCCTCATTAGGGCCAAGAACATAATATGTAGAAAGATATTATGGTAAATGCCTTAGTAAACAAATAAAATATACCTGTGTTTAGAAGATGTGCTAGAGCGTCAACGTATTGATTTATTCGCAAAGACATCATTCTGAACTGAAATTTTCCGACGTTTTGGTGATGTGGATTTGAATAAAATGTTTTGATGTCACAACACTTATATGAAGGTGGTAAAATATCGTCTATTTTGCGCATATCATATCCATAAGGTGATACAAAGTAATTCTCCATAGTTGGCTCGGGTAGGTAGAGCATATCGAATGCATCCGCCAACTGCTTTGCAAAATTCGATTTTCCTGCTCCTATATTTCCATCCACAACAATTATCTTAGAATTTTCATCGAAGCGCTTCTTTGTGCCATCAATATACCAATGGAACAAGTTAAATAACCTCTGCTGGTATGGCCAAGGAGCAGGCTTCTTAACATTGGGATCTTTAAATTCTTTACTAACGATATTTGCAGACTGTACTTTAACTACTTTCGGTAGGCAGGAGATAAGTCCAGGCAGTTTCCCCTCAAACTGCAAAATTCGGGGAAAACAAACCAACGACATTTTAGTAATAATAAAAATACGTAATACGACCCCAATCAGACCTTCAGCTGTTTACAGTTCGTCCATATTTGATGCATTACATTACATTAGATGCCTAAGCGTAGTGTATTGACGAGACTTCTATAGAAGCAAACTCTTCTTCCCTTTTTATGCACAAGCAGCTTATTGCTTACGTTCGACGAGCACGAACGGTAGCGACCGGTTGGTTAATCTCGTGACAGCAATGACGTCAGTAGTTACTAACCGGTTGTTCCGCTTAGAACCGACGCCATCCGCCATTTTGGAGCAAGCGTATAAAACAGGGAAAGCTACGACTCCATGAAAGCTACCTTTATTGGCAACCACTCGCCAAACGGGGAACGAGAGAGTCGGAGAGCGAAGGTGAGCATTCGCGAAATTTTAGAAACAGTTGGCTTCGCTTCCAGGCTGCCAGTCATTTCGTCGGCTATTATTTATCCATTTCTTTTTTCTTTCTGCATCAGCTGGAAATTTGAAGGGCTGAAAACCTTTTTGGAGCTGTTTACACAATTAACAGCCGAACAACCACCTATTTGACTCAAGTTAACACATGCTAAAGAAATGTAAACATCAGCAGCAATGCTATCGCTACGAATCACTATATCAAGTTTGCTCCAAAATGGTAGATACATCGGCTCCTCCACTATAGGGGCCTTAGACGCATCAGCTTAAGTATAACCATTTTGGATCGGATTTTACATTGTTGCGCTGCTAGGGTTACCACAGGGTTTCACCAAATTCGCCAAAAAAAAACCCCTCTATTTAATAAACAATTAGCGTGCCGCTAATAATCGCTCGCAGTGAAAATCAACATGCACGATTGCTCGCAAGAAAAGACAACCTTTCAAACAGGCGTCCCGAGGGCCTTACACGAACCAATGCTTCATCATCGAACGCTTTCGGTTGATCACCAGTTACTTACGCAGACATGACGTAGACGAATAACACGCAGGTGAAAAATACATATAAACCAGCTAGGCTGCGTTCGGAAACAATCCACCGGTTACACCGCGTGGTTAGCCCGGTGTGGTTATGACGTATCTGGAATTTCTCTAGGAATTCCGGTAGAACAGCTGTGTTTCCGAACGCACGTGGTTAAACCGCGGTAGTTCTAGTTCAGCAGCAAACGACACTCCAATCAAAGCGTAACTTTCATAATAGGCAAGTCACGTGCGTTACGATCAAAACATGAAACACGACCGGATTGGCCAACACAGACTTTGTGACGTTTGTGATCTCGCTAACCGCTTCCAGACAGCGGTGCCACAGGTTGCTACCAAGTCGACCGCCAGAAAACAACCGCAGTGTTTCCGAACGCGGTTAAGTGACGTCACCGGTTCCACCGCAAGCGTTTCCGAACGCTTGCGGTCGCACCGAGGCGACCGATCCGCGTTTCCGAATGCACCCCTAGAGTTGCGCTCCGGCTGATAGATAAAGGTTGCGTTCGACGAGCTCGACCGGAAGGGACCGGTTAGTTAATCAAGTGACAGCTAATTTCACGTGCTCCAATCAACCAATCAACTGCTTAGAATGGTAACCGCTATGGTAACCGGTTGATCATAGAACGCTTCGGTTAGTAACCGGTTCTCACCGATCGACCGGTGAGGCTCGTCGAACGCAAGCATCATCAATTTTTTTTGGCGGTAGCAGGAAATTGGATTTTGTTCGTGTTTTGGGCTTGATGTGTTTGTTTATGGTATGAATCAGATTTCGGCTTTTCCTATTTTTTGAACCAATTATGCCGGCATTTTGAATCAAAATGACTTTAACCGAATTTGTAAAATCCGATATTTTAGCCACTTGCAGTGCTTTAGGCACCCAAAAAGGACTTATTTACGAAACGAGTGCTGAATGTTTGGAATGCTTGCGCGACCTTTTGAGATATTTGAAAAACGACTATGATGATCATTCTGTAATTCGTTACTTAGGATCAATTCGTCTATTACAAACAGACATCATACCAATTATTAAGCAGTATCACAGAGAACAAGAAATTTTTGATTTTGCTTTGCGTCTTCTAGTTGCCATAACCAATCCTGCGTTGCTGCTGTATAAAGAAGAACTGCCTGATGAAAAATTGGAGCGCAATGTTTATCTTCAAATCGTATCATGTCTACAGACTTATAAAAAAGCATTGATCGATTCCACCTTTTGGAAAGCTCTATATGTCCGCTTGTACAATCTGCTGGATAAAAGTGCGTTTGAACGTACGGACGATGAAAATTTGACAATTGAAAGAATTTTAATTACGGTTCGTAATGTTCTTCATGTGCCTTCAGATGAAAGTTCATGTATTAGAACTGATGATGATTACAGCTTGCATGACAAACTTCTGTTAAGCATTCACGAATCCAAGTTGGATCTTCTTGTTTTATATATGGCTGCTAATGAAGACGAGCATGATTATTGTCTTCATGTCTTGGAAATCATTTCTTTAATGCTTCGTGAGCATACTGCAGCTGATCTGGCTCGCACTGCTGATGTACGTTCTGACGCAGAGAAGGAAGAAGATTTAAACACTTTAATGGTTGTGAGGCAACGAGAACAACATATGAAAATTCAAAAGTTAAAATCCCTCACACCTAGGTTTAGTCGATTTAACGGAGTGTATCAAGTAAAAAATATGAAGTCTCTTAGTGATAAAGATTATATTGCTCATAAATTTGTTAACTTAGACGAGGTGAAATTTGACGCTCAAAAGAGTGCTAGGAGAACCCCAAAAAATAGACTTCCAGCTCGTGACCAAAACGAGACAAGGCGTTCAAAATTTACAGTTAGGTTGCTGCTGAAGAAAATATGCATAGAATTTTTAAAATCTTACAATAAATTGCTAGTTTCTGTGAAACGCCATCTACAGCACAATAAAACCAATGAAAATGATGATACATATTTTTTGTGGGTTATTCGTTACTTCATGGAATTCAATCGCATTCATGATTTTAATGTTGCTTTTGTTGCTGAGACCATTTCTATGCAAACATTTCACCACATTCAAACAGAAATCAACAACTATCTTGAAATGATGCTGACTGATAAAAAGAAAATGATGTTTTGGTCCAGAAGAACACAGTTAGGAGTAAGCGCATATAAAGAACTTCTTGAAACATTAAGGGTAATGGAAAGATCTAAAGAGGAAGTGATAAGGTATAATGCTGATCTTATAATACAGAATGTATTTTATGTGATTGAATACAGAGAACTGCTTTATACATTGCTTATTCAATATGATGAAGTTAAGTTTCCGTTGTCTTATCTCGCTGAACTTGTAGAAAGTGTATATCTATTTTTAAGAATGCTGGAAAATCATTCTAAAAGACATTCTGAAGTGATTGTCCAAACGAAAAAAAGGACTGTTCGTCGAAGAAAGAAGAAGTCGCAAGTTGAAGAGCTTGTAGCAATGGAGCAGCTACTTAATGACCAGTGGGAAACCATATCTGGTGATTTATTTGCCGCCACACAAGGTGAAGTAGAATTGCCCACTAACTTAACGCCTTTTGATGGTGCTTCAAACATTTCTTTCACAGAGCAAAAAGTTGAAGTTGTCTACAAAATCCGAGATTCTATCACTGCTAATGACGCTGCTTCGGCTGTTGCTTTGTTACGAGCCGCAAGGGAGCTCTGGCCGGAGGGTGATGCTTTTGGAAATGCCACTATTTCTGCAGAGGAGGAGGTTAACATTTTGAAAGAGATTCATTTCTCAAATGTTCAGCGAACAAACTCTGAAGGTAACACAGTTGAGCACGAAGAATCTGATGTTGAAGAAGAAGAAATGGAAGCATCAATGCCTTCTGTTGCTGAGAAAAAATTAGAAATAGATGAAGTTTATAAAAAGTATGCTTCACCAAAAGTAGTTCAGCCGTGCTGTTTATTATTAGCAAATTATCATAAAAATTCTGATCAAACAAATACCAGCTTAATTAAATTGATACATAAAATTGCTTGTAATTGCAAAATGTATGCTTTATTTTTCCAGTCTACAGTGTTTGTGACTTTTCACAAAATCTTTAATGATCCTGAAGTTAATTTCTGCCCAATTATTAAAGCATTTTACAGATTTGGTAAATTCATTATGTCCAAATTTTTTGAAACGGCAGAAGAAAACCCTAAAATTTTTGTTGAGATGTTATTTTGGAAAGGGGTTCGTGAGGTTTACAAGTTAGAGGAAGGTTATGGAGCATCTGAAAATAGTTCATCAAAACTGATTTGGACTGAAGAAGAAGATGAAGAATTGCAATATCTCTTTGAAGAAAATAAGGATGTACATATTGAAGGGCAAGATGTTGCTGATATCATATGCGCAATTATGAATAAAAAATCAAAATCTAAAAAGCAAATTATATCAGCCTTGAAAAGATTAGGATTGATAAGTAATGCAAAAGATTTAAAACCACATTTGAGTAAAGAATGGCGGGAAACAGAAGTTTTGGAACTTACGCATTTATTCAGTGATTACAGGGACTCAGAAGATATAATGAGTGATATTCGTGAAAGGCTTTCTATCAAACGCTCGAGGAAAGCTATTGTTGAAAAGTTACTGGAACTTAATTTAATCACTGATCGAAAAGAAGTTAAAAAGAAGAAATCAAAGAAGCAGAATAAAAATAATGGCAACAAAACCATTCCTCTTAGTTCAAAAAGTTCAAAGGCCAAGAGAAAGCTGATTATTTTTAGTGATGATAATGATATAACCGAAATAAACAGTAATAAAAAAACTGCACTCATTGATGAAGATAAAAGTGCAAAAGATTCTTCTAATTTAAAACTGAAGAAAAAGAAAATACGTATTTTGCTGGACAGTGATGATTCTTCTTGAAACTTGTGCATTATCAATTCAAAACTACTTTTAGTACATTAAATGTGAAATATTCCACATTATTACAGGTGTACATTATTATGTATTAGACTCTGCAGGGATCAATTTAAAAAAAAAGTATAATTGATAAAAACGTATAATAGAAACGTTTAAACTGCTTCACGTATAAACAAAAGGGGATTAGCCATTTACAATATTAATTTGATTGTGCTTTTGGAATCATATACTTTATTTATTTATTTATTTATTTGGGGTGTTTGGAAGAGCATATAACTTTCTCAAGACACAAAATAGACCCCAAAGCAGAATACTTAATGCAGCACAAAATCATTTGACTAAAATTGTTCTGCAAGTACTTCAAGTATTGTATGTGAAAAGACATGACATTTTCCACAAATTGGGTGCCAAAAATCAAAATTCTTTCATGTAGGTTTTATGTAGTATGCCGCTCAGTTGCAAATATTTTTCACATTTTGAATCTGGCCCTGGTGTCATGATCTCTTTGAGAGACCAAAGAAAGCTTAAAACTTCACTTTTCGTTCTTTTGCTCTGCTAAATTTTTGAGAGAAAACCCTGATCCCCTCATCCTTTCCTAATTTCACCACGAATAACTTTAAAAATACATTTTATAGACAATACATTTCTAAAACATTTTCAAAAGAGAGTCACTTTTCTGCACTCTTACCAACTTGGCCCTCGACTCCATAACGTCAAACGACTCTCAATCTCCATAACAACTTCAATTTTCAAAAACATTTTGACAGAAAATCACTGCTCCCTGTCTTCCATTTACGTTACCGAAACAAAAGGAGGCCTAAAATGCGATTATTGGGGGAAGTTTTGGAGTTTTCTCAAGGACCGTCTTTTTTCAGACCACCGTCATTTATTGTAAAATCTGTACAGGAGCGTTTCATTTAATGAAAGAAAAAGCAAACATTTGGCGTATTTCAGCTATGTGATTGTTAGCGGAATTTAAAATTGTTATTTATGTAACGATAAAAATATTTCTTCAGAAAGTTTGTTCCGGATTAACGAAGGCTGGATAAACGAGATTCTACTGTAATTTCGAAAACATAATACGTTACATAAACCCTCAATGAACATAATTTCTAAAAAGTTTCCCCTCCCAAATCCATGGTCTGTATCCAAATAGGGAAATTGCATGAAATTGACTTTTTTAACCATAACTTTTTTTCTAATGAACAAATATCGTCAAACAAAGTAATGGGACCTAAGTTGAACCATCCACTATCCATTAAAAAAAAAAGAACCATCAAAATCGGTTCACTAGGTAAGATGCTTACTATCTTTTATATGGAAAAAGGGACCAATACTACAAGTTATCACCCTGAACCAAATAATGAAACAACATTTTAACTTGGTTCTCAGAATTTCGATTTCAATCAAGTTGAGTTATTATCGTGGAAATTGAATATATCTAATTATAAATAGTCAAATGTTTAGCTAACAAAGAAAATATCCAAAAAGATAAAAGTTGGGTGAGGCTTTCTCACAGCATTTTAAAATTGAAATAAATAAAATATAGGGATGGAAGGGGTCCCCTAACCTAATACTTTACTTTTAGGCAACCAAAGGTAAGCCAAAATTATGTTTTTAGAACGTTAATTTTGGAAAACATCTGAAGGAAAGTTACCAAACAACATTCCTTCCCCGAACGCCATCAAAGATGACCCACAATTGAGTATTTAAAACTTCATTTCCCTAAAATGATCTGAGGAAGAGTGTCGAATCCCTATTTCTTTTCCAAACATCACTCAAGTCAAGGGCGTATATAAGGGAGGGGCTGAGAGGGCCTGGGCACCATCCAAAATGTGGGAAAAATTTAAATGAACCTAGTTATCTCTACCGTCATTATAGAAAATAAAACTTAAGTAGGTACATTTTTATCATTTAATCTAGTAGTTTCAATAAATATCCTTTACTTTTATATGAAATAGGCTACAAATGCAAAATCTCTATTTGTTTTGTTATAGTGGTAAGAATTATTAATTTTTAATAAAAAAAGAAAGGTGGGGAGGGGGGATTTTTAAATTTAAAAAATATATCTATGACGCCCTGTCGGGCATTTCCTAGCGCCCCCAGTGATGTTACACGAAGTGAATAATACTATTTGCTGCAATGGGTATTAGCAAACTATTGTGTGAATGCCACTACCTTATCAAAGCATTTACTTATGACTGAAAAAACAGCTGCGCATAGTACAGAAACTAATATCTATTCTTATCTTTTTAATTTAAGTAAGGTAAAAATATAGGGAATGCAATATATAGATGTTTAAAGTAATAAATATTTAATAAACAGAGCACAATAGTAATAAATGGGGCAGAATATTAATAAATGGGACAAAGTTCAATGAGTCATTACAAACTTTTCCAAAATAAATTTACTTCATAAAAATATTGCCCTTAGGTGTCAACAGTGTATCTAATAATCTATGCAGCTTGACATTATTTTCGTTCATTGAAGTAAATCCTCGTTTTTCAGTAAATTTATTTTTTTAAGTATTAGAATTCCCTATTTCTTTGTTTTATCACCTGACTAAATGTTTATTTTCTAAAGCCTTCAACAAATTAAGATAAAGTCTGACATGTTTAATAATGATTTTTTATGAGTGGTTGAAATTAACTCGGATGCAATTGAATTATACTTTTTAAGTGGGTGTGGCAAAATCTAGAACGTGCAAGTCCAGTTCCAAAAAAATATAAAATATAAGAAGTGCTGAAAATAATTGTGAATTCCAACAAGTGAGATGTCCCAGCAGTAAAACCACAACAAAAAAAGGTGGACGGCTGTTACAGACGCAGACGCAATAGGATTCCAAAACCCAGATTTGTTTTTGGGATGGTTTAGTTTTCCATTGTAAATAGCTTTTACATGCAATACTGTTAAATCACTGAAGATTTCTAATGCTCTTTTAGCTTCGGTTACTTTCTTATTGCCCAAGACATTTTTCCATGACTTGAAATAAATTTCCATGTCTTTTAATAAAAATATTAATTTTCCCATGACTTTCCAGGATTTCCATGACCTGTACGAACCCTGTAATATTTAAACAGCCCACAATGTATTTTAATGTATAGAATATCCCCTATACAGGATGTCTATTGATCAGGTGATTTAAAATTGCAGTGTGTGTGTTTTGACAGTTTTTAATTTTTCAGTATTACAACCAACGTAATTTCATGCTAAAATAACAACGTAATGCATGTCACAGTGGAATTTATTGCTGAAATTGGCACTTTTTCTTCAAGTAGGTACTTTATTTCAACTATTACATTAATATTACATTGCAGACTTAATTTGATTCTGTACCTATCTATGTTTAGGAGAAAAATTACATAGACTTAAGTTAAACGCTCATTTTTTATATTTAAAAGTCTCCTTCTAGCCCTTCAGTCCATCCAATGTTTTATTACATTTCTTTAACAACCTTACATGAAAAACTACAGACAGCACTTGTAAACGTTAACTGCAGTGACACAGAATTTTTTGGAACATTGATTAAAATAATTGGTAACAGAATTTTATTTTGTCAACCTAAACCACAAAATCTATGTATAAGCATCTTGAATTTCAACTTGAATCAAACTGCAAAATTCAGTAATTCCAAGTTTTGGTAGTATGTTTCTGGGACAAAAATTATAATAAATAATTATAAAACAGTTGCATTTGTTTGCTAAAAATTTCATTTCAAAAAAGAAAAATTGTGATCACAGTCTGGGTAATTGCAGACTACAATATATTATGTGCTTCAGTTGACATCAATGGTACACAATGTATTCAAAACTAGTGATACCCGCACGGCTTTGCCCGTAATAGAAAAATCAAAAGGTCTTTTGGTTCGCCTGTATATTTACAAATAATGTATGGTGAATTTTCTCGCCAGTTGGCTTGTACCCATCTTACGGTTCCACGTTATGATAATTTCGTATCTCGCCAATTGGCTTGTGCCCATGTTTCGGTTCCACGTTATGATAATTTCGTAATTTACTCGTCCATCTTATGATTTTTTTTTTTTTCTTAAAATTGGAATAGAAAAAGAACCACATCAAATTTTCGAAAAATCGCTTCGAGGTGCACACCCCCATGCTACATACTAACTTTGGGGCAGATTCAACTGAAACATTTTTTGAACGTTTTCCCCTTTTCCATCGAACGCTTCGATCAAAAGCAGCGACTCCGGCTTCAACTGAAACGATTCGAACGTTTTGTACCACGTGACCCATCCGAGTGGTTGAATTCGAACGATTGGGAAGATTCGATTGATTTTTGTTTATCTTCCAGCAATGGCGTACGAAGTGTAGCGGCCAGAAATCGCTAACGCCGATGACAAATATTTTGCTATATTCGCATCCGCAGTTGATTTGCAGGTGAGTGTTACATTTTTATTACAAATAAATACTTTTATGACTTCTGTAACGATGATTGCTGCTTAAAATTAAGTTTTTATCTAGTTCGAACATTCTTCCTTTTCTAAACTTGATAACATCGTGACAAGCTTCCAAAATTAAATCAAAATTTGTTTGCCAAGAAGCTACTTTATAAAAGTTCCTCTAATTACGAAGTAATTGTAACATATGACAGCATTGAGTCTTGATTATTTTATGAAATTATTTAATGAATTATGAAATTATTTAATGAATTATTACTTTATTTAATAAATATATCTACTTCCGAAAATTCTTTTACTGCTTACATCTAAGGTTAATTAAAAGGTATTGCTTATTACTGAAAATACTAGTGTTTTTTTAAATTTATTTTAAGTTTTATGAATAACAACTACGTCTATAAAAACTTGCTTCTTGTAACTGATTAGATTTCAATAAACAAATTGAAGCATCTAGGTTTAGTTAAACTACTTGGGTTTTCAAGAAAACAGTTTTGTATATTGCTCCTCCCTCCTCTCTTCCAAGCGTTTAAATGCTTGTTATTTGTATAAATGAGTATAATATATATATTTTTTTAAGGAAATGAATAAAAAACTTTTTCTTCATTAAAAAATACATTATTTTGAGAACTTTGAATCATATTATTCATAGCAATTTCTTTGACATTCCAGATGCTGTCCACTTGCACCTTCTCAACACTGGAATCTTCCAAGGGGGGCAGGAGAATGGAATTCTTCCAAAAGTGTCAGTTCCCAAGAAATATGAAAATGACGGACGGAATGCAACTGATCAAACAAAGGTGCAAGTACCTATTGGGTTCCCTACTTGAACAGAAGAGGTAAATTTGCTGAGAATATCAAATTGTGAGTACAAAACATGATGTGTTACATATGCATGTAAAATTAATATAGTATATACAACGTACAGTGCATGTGCAGAGTCCGACAAAAATTGTGAACTCTTGGTAGCCAGAAAAAAAATGTAGGCTACCAACAAATTATTTATCCGAGTTAATAGGAAAAATCTGAAAGATCTTCTGAAAGAGTCTTGCTCTAAAACAACTTGTCACCTAGACTTTTTTTTTTTCTTAAGTCACCTGTGTGACATGTTGGATCCAGTATATTTGTAGAACTGGTGCCTGACCTGTTACTTTGAGATTTGCAATGCTGAGGAGATCAATTTCAAAGCTGCTTTTTATTTGGCTTTTCTTTGATTAACCTTGCTGTACCAGAAATTGAGCAATCCCTGGTCCAGCACCATCAGAAGTATCGTTTCACTTCGAGGACTTTGTGACCACAGCATATTT
The DNA here is from genome assembly GCF_026930045.1 of Uloborus diversus. Lineage (NCBI taxonomy): Eukaryota > Metazoa > Arthropoda > Arachnida > Araneae > Uloboridae > Uloborus > Uloborus diversus. The sequence continues at coordinate 81,375,905 of NC_072738.1, forward strand.
AACATGTCCCAGTAACCATCAGCGAACTCGGAACCCTCCAGTTACAAGTCCGAGGTTTTTCTGATTAGGCCAGCACTGAGCATATACTTTAAACAGGGGTGTCATAGCGCAGACTGCTACATTAAATTTTAGGGGCCAGTGAGCATATCGTCACCTCAGAGCAACAGTAGTGTTATTTCTGGAATTAGATAGCTCACTGTTGCTCTGAGCAACGATATACTGAATAGTGGAATAGTGGGTACAGCACTAGGTATACGAATATATTAAGCTTAAAAGAAACTGTAGACAAATGAATATGAATTGTTTATAAAGTCACCCACTTCTAAGAGCAGTTTCAAACAGTCCGGAAGGGTGACCTTATATCGAGATACAGCTCGATTATATCTATTATGATTCATTTTACGACACTATTTTTGAAATTATTGATTAATATATTCAAACTAATTCATGTAACTTTCTGAAATATATATATTTTTCACGGATAAGTTTGTTTTCTTTCTTCAGAGTCAAGTAATGAGGTTCGGTAGAAAAATCGAGTTAGCAGATAAAATGTTATACTTACTATAGTTAGGGGCAAACCTAACTTGGCAGTATTGTGAAGGCTAGACAGATCCTATCTCAGTATTGCATTGTTGCCAGGTTAGGTTTGGCCGAACTATAGCTACCTGAAATACACCGCCAGCTCAGTCATTCCAGCCAAGGACTGCAGTTTCGTGCTTATTAGCACTCAACAGCCCGGCATAGGAAGTGACTGAGCTGGAGGTGGAAAACCTCTTAAGGAAGCCAAGAGTGCCAAACAAATTGAGTGCTAATAAGCACAAAACTGCAGTCCTCGGCTGGAATGACGGAGCTGGCGGTGTATTTCATGTATTTCTGCCTTAGCCTTGGCCAATGGGCGGTAACTTACAGAAATTATAGCTACCTACTTGGCAAATCAGAAGAGATTGAAAATTGTTTTTGAGTTATTGGCTGGCACATTCCATTCTAACACATTTACTACAGACTGCTTCTTGTAAAATTGAAATTATTAATTAAAAAAATTATAGCAAAAAAAAAAGCAGTTTGACAAATTAACTATGTATTTAAAGTAAAACGCCTAATATCTCTTCAAACCTCGACACAGTGCTTTGAACTACTTATTTCGCTTGCTGTCAGCTTATTTTCCTGTTGCCAAGAAAAAATCTAGTCAAGTATCCTACCGTAGGTAATTTTTTTGTTTTGACGTGTATGTTTATGACGAGACTCCTGATAGTGTACTCAATAAAAAGTTTATTTGTTACCAGGAGTGTGCACAGGAGAGGGAAGGGACAACCGCGCCCGATAGGGGCCCAATATTTTCAAAACTAGGCTTGGAATATAGAAGTAAACAATATGAAGGGGGGGGGGAACTCATTTTGTGATGAGACCCAAAATCTCTGTGGACGGCCTTGTGTGTTACATATTTTTGATAATGCATTGATACTCTTATCCTTCTTTTGTAATTTAGGTCTCTGACACTAACTGCAAATAATTGGAGTTGTTGAAAGATGGTCAGGTTGTACCTACGATTCTTACATTAGAGAAGTATGAGTGCCAAAGATACTGATGATGAAAGCAAAGGAAACTAATAATTCCGCATTTGTGAAAGCAAATAATGTTAGAAATTGTGTAGCACAAATCTGCAATAAATGAGTTTGTACTTGTAATAAATGTTTTGTTTTATTGAAAACAATGTTAACTATTCACAATTGATAAGTTTATATAATTTTGATAAATTTAAAATTAATGGTAGTTATTGTTTAATGAAACATTGCATGACTAATTACAGGAACTGTTTTTTTTTTTTTTTTTTTTTTTTTTTTTTTTTTTTTTTTTTTTTGAGGAAGGGGGAGGAGTGTAATTTCTGTAAGGACTGATTTAAAAAAAAAAATTTGAATTTTGACATCTTGAATTCAAATTATGTTTTTCGCAATCACATATTTTTTACGTGTGTGCAAGCATGTGTGTGTGGGTATGTGTCTGTGTGCAGGCATGAGCGTGTGGGTATGCGTGTAAGTGTATGTTGTGAAGGCATGCGTGTGTGTATGTAGGATATGGATGCAACCTGGAGACGGTTTTTGCTGGAGGAGCAGCATCGTGAGGCCAGACGACAGTGGTGCTGGCAGAGGGAGGCGGTGGGAAAATAAAATCACAGCACGCCAAAAACAGTCAAGTGAGAACAAAAAGCAATCGTGATTGCTTAAAAAAAAAGTTGTAATGCTATTTACAAAAAAGCAGGAAGTATTTCAAGGTTAAAATATTTTTTTATATTGTTTTGCCGTACTTGGTTATTGATTGCATCTTTCTCTCAATTATACTGCTACTTGTAAATTGCATTTTTTGTCATTTTCTAAACCAAACATTCTCTCTCTTTTTTTTAAAGTAATGTTTCTTATAAAAAAAATAAATCAGTAAAAAGAAATTTAACTACATTAAATATTTACAGAATACTGAACACTTAACTGTAATTTGTTTCGTAAAAATATTAAATCCAATGATAAAATGAAGTTCTAATTATTTAGGTTACTTTTATACAGAAAACATACATATCATAAGTGTAAAAACAAATCAATAATTTGCAATTAATAACTATTCATTAAATTTTAATATTTCAACTATGCTGTTGCTTTTAATAGATGTAATACACCACTGAACAATCAAAATGTGATTGAAAAGATTTTTTGTTTCAAAGTTTTATGTACAGGGTATCTGTTATATTCAGAGTTTTCAAGTCCATGATTTTCGGTTGACATTTCTCACTATAATGCTTTGTGAAAATAAAATTGTATTAGGGGGGGTTACCCCCCTCTCAATATACTTCTAAAAATTCAACTTAAAGCAAAATGTATTGAACTAAGCTATTATTATAACTAATAAACAATAAAAGCAACAATTGTTTGTGATGCAAGTTACATGGAAAAAGTAAGATCAATATATTTTTTTGCGATTTAAAATGAACCATGAAAATTTAAAATTACAATACATTTTAACTTCATGAGATTAAAAAAAATATTTTTTATTCTAAGAAGAAAATGAACCACACAAATAAATGGTTATGGCTATAAAGTTTCGGTAGCTTTCTAGAAAAAAAAAATGTGTGTGTCTTTTTTCAGATTTGTATGTAACACTAGAAGATAACTTGCAGATATCCGGAAAAATAAACACACGAAACGAGAATGACATGACAAACGTAAACAAGGGCAACAGCTGCAGTTACAGGTAACTTCGTTCCCTCATTCAATTTTGTGATAGGCTGCCTCAAACTTCCGGCCATATGACGAAACGTCGAGTGAGGAAAACATTCGCTTGCAACCCTACGTGTTTCGATCAAACGTCAAAAAGCAACTTGAAGTGCAAAATTCGAACGATTCCGAAAACATTCGAATTCGAAGGAGAATTTCGACCGTTCCTGATTCGATCGAACGCGTTTCAGTTGAATTCCCCGCTTTGTGCCAAATTTCATGAAAATCAGCCGAACGGTGTAGGCGCTATGCGCGTCAGACATCCAGACATCCTCCGGACAGAGAGACTTTCAGCTTTATTATTAGTAAAGATTTTCACATTTTAGTAGAAAAATGACACATACTTAGTTCATTTTATATATTTAAAAGAGTATCTTTCCAGCTCTTACAGTTCTCTAGTTTACCCGATGTTTTATCATATTTCTTTAACAACCTTATGCGAAAAATTAGACAGCACTTGCAGACGTAATCTGCAGTAATACTGAATTTTCCAGAACCTAGCTTAAAATAATTGGCAACAAAATTTTATTTTTTGTCATCTAAAATTACAAATCTATGTGAAAGCAAATTAGCTTAGAATTTCGCAGTATATTTTACGCTTCGGTTCACATCAATGGTCCACAACAAATTTATTTTAAAAAAAAAAATCCAACATTTCAATTAAAATTCCAGTATGTTTGTGCATGGAAAAATAATACACACAGCCTAAATACAATTTTATCAAATATTTTATTTGAAAATAGTAAACAAGACATAAACTTTATGAAACTAATGAAATAACATTTGAAAATGAGTACACAAAATACAAATAAGAAAGCATGCCACTTTAGTTCTCAGAAGCTCTATCAGAATCTTGGTCGATATTGGGCTCTTCTTCTATTGTCCTGGGATCATCTTCTTCCCTTAGACGTTTCCTACCTCGATATTGTCTTCCTGGAGCTTTGGGTGGGGCTTGTTCGGCTTCTCCATGTACAAGACTGTTACGGTACATGATAAGGGGTTGCCAATCTTCTGAGCGTGTTCCAGGCATACTTGCCTGTGAAAGAAAACTTTAATATGAGCAATAAATTCAAATTGTGGAATCAGCCTTTTTTTTTTTTTTTTTGAGAGCGCTAATTGCAGAACCAAATATTTAGCTAGAAAAAAAAATAGTTTGGCCATGACGGTGACAAAATTGGTTTAAAATGGCAAAACTATTTTGGTTGACTAAATCATGCTCTTCAATGTTTATTACACAAATTTAAACCTGTTAAACAAAATAATATTAAAACACCAGCTAAAGCAATTAGGCTTAAAATTTTATTACTAATTAGTATGATACATACTTGCCAACCTTCGAAGAAAAAAGAAACAGGAGATTCCAATAGAGGTATTTAGGTGATTCACCAGCGACATATCTTCACAACAGAATTATTAAATTATGCTCTTAAATAACATGAATACTAAATTTAAAGTGAAACAGGGATTTTTGGCAGATGTACGCTCAAGGACTGCAAAGGAAAAACCAAATAATAAGGAGGGAATTTTCTTAAGCTACAAAAATTTAATTGCTAAATTCCAGGGGGGAAAAACGTGTAATGAAAATAAAATATAAAATATGTAGAAATGGGGTGGCACATGTTAAAACAGTTTCAAACTTTCAAAACGATTGAAATATTTTCAAGATGTAAAAGGATTGAAATCTGCTGCCATTTTCGGCAACGCATGTGCTTCGTTGAACATGCAATGTGGAAAGCTTCCAAAAAATAAATTTTTACTGTATGAGTTATTAATTGGAAAATTCTTTTGCCCTGACATTGGTAGATGACTAGAAAGGGGGCACCATCTATTGGGAAGGAAGTAAAACTTTTTAATGATTAACTGAAAAAACTGCAAAACCGGGAGAAAATCCTAAAAAACGGAAAACCGGGAGATGGAAGCAAAAACTGGAGTCTCCTCTTAAAAACAGTAGAGTTGGCAAGTATGATGATATGATAATGTATGGTTATAACTAAAGAATAGCTTTATATTGAATTGTCCTTTTAAAACATCACTTTTTTAGAATGCATGCACTGTCTCTACTTCAACAATTTTTGACTTATTGTTTTGATATACAACTTTGTTTATCATTACTCTACATTCAAAAAGTCCAAATGGATTTACCACAAGCAAAGTTTCCAAGCTTACTACTTCTTATTCATGTTATATTTACGAAACAAAAATTGCATGGGGAAGAATAGGAACAAAGAGCAAAAGATTATATAATTTATATAATTTTTGTATCATACGTACAAATATTTTTATTTTAAGATTCAGTACTTTTCAGAATAGATATGAAATTATTGCTCTTTTAATATCCACGTTATTATATTTCTACTAGCTCATAATAAATGGTTATCAGGGTTTGATCCAGCTTTTTATTTTTAGGTCAGCGTTTTGTGAAAAAAACCCAAATTGATTAAGTTTAAATGTGATGAAATTGATTGTGTGATGTTTTTGCAAATGAAATGTTGTGAAAGGTCTAATTTTACGACATGAAATTTTGTGAAATGGCTGCTTTTACAATATGGAAATTTTTTTGAAGGGGCCACAAAGTGGACCCAATTTGCATCTGCACTGGTCCCTAGTTATCGTTCATTAAAAATTTTCAATACTTTTGTTTGTCATATTCAATGAAAACTGGCAGAAGTAAAGGGTTGAAATAGAATGCAAGTGGAAGTTTCAAAGATGGAAACCAAGCAAAATCAAATTCATTCATAAATGATGAGTAATTGGAACTGGTTTCAACAAAAACTTTTCTTGTTTTGAAATACAGTATTGTGGGAATTAAATTATTTTCAAAAAAACCAGTTTTATTCAAGTTTTTTATGAATACATTTCAAACTAATAATTAATATGACATCCTCAAGACTTAAGAACATCACAGACATGTTTTGGCATAGGATGTATTAGACTGGCACATATAGTTTTAATTTCAACGTCATTATACCATATGCCAAAAACAGACGAAATTAGCTTTTCCATCGTAGTACTGTAAAATTTATGGAGACGTTTTTTAACGATAGCCCACAAATTTTCAGTCAGATTTAAGTCCGGGGAGTTTCCAGGCTAACCCAGTACAGTAAGTTTGTTTTTAGAGCAGAAATTAAAAATTTGCTTCAATGTGTGACATTGCGCCGTCTTATTGAAAAAATGTAATCTCCGTTTGGCCAAAGTTTAGACATGATTTCTCCGTTCGGCCAAAGTTTAGGCATGGTTGGAAGCACATTTGGGTCCATACCGATTCTTAGCTGGCACTGTTCATCATTCCGTCTATGGGAACAAGGGATTATGTCCCTGAAATGCAGAAACAATCCCAAAACATCTTTTTGGGTTGATATTTGAGTGCCTGATTAATGTGGTGCAGAAGAAAAGGTTCTCCTTTGATCCTTCTCACGAACCTGGACCTAAATCCCTGAACCACAGAAAATAAAACCTTTTCCCAGTCCTCCTCAGTCCATCTTTTATATTTCCGTGCCCATTCTAACCTTTTTTTCTTCATACGAGGCGTGAGAAGCTGCTTCTTGTATGGTCGACAAGCTCTCCGCCCACGTTCTAAAACCCTGTATCTCACTGTTGAAGGTGCAATGTCAACACCAGCTGTCACCATGGACTTGGACAGATCAAAACTAGTTAACTGAGGATTCATAACACTCATTCGATGTAAACTTTTGTGGTCACGAGCCTAAGTTGATCTTTTTCGGCTTATTTTCCAATATGGTTGGTTCCAACATTTCCTGTTATCTGAAACTGCAGCCATATCCTCTCGACAATTGATTTACTCACTCCACATATTTTGCCTATTTCCTCTAACGTTTTAGAAGTGTGTTCTCTAAGTGCAATCACTTTAGCACGTGTTTCAGGGCTGATATCCATGACTCTAATTACACTCACAGCAAGTGAGCAACTAACACTGCAAACTTCTAGCCACTTGGCGGAAAAATTTATATGCCTGCAACTTACCTGATGCGTACAATTAATTACTAATTTGAAAATAAGTGCCATTTGAACTCTGAGCTGAATTTGAGTGCTTATTCATTCGCTTATGTGTGATAAAGTGAAAAAAATAAAATTTCCCAGTTAATTGCCACAATACTGCACTTTTTCTTCAAGTACGGAGTATTACAATGTTATTTCATTTTAATGCAATTTTGGTCAGTTTCAAAGCATGCGTGGAACTTTAAAATATAGTTTATTGATAAAATGATTTTATGCTGGGTGTAGCCTACACAAAAAGTCTATTACGTCCTACTACACACACACACACACATCACATTAAAAATATTTTTCACAATTGGGGAACTCATTGTAGCTTTTTCCAATCTTTATGCAATAATGCTCAATTTTGTTGGGCTAAATGCCTTTATTTTTGTTTCTTGAAGGATTTCACTAATATTGTTTTAAAAAAAATGTAACTTACCTTTTGCCATTCCGGGAAAAACCTTGCACGGGAAATCCCATCCACCTGCCACTGACACTCAAATGTTTGAGTATGAATCGGAAGTGTTCGGAAAATTTGTGGCACGCTATGATTGGTTGCCGCCATTCGGCAGAAGTCGGTAAACTTCCGACAAAGCACATGTCAATCACATAAGATAACCTGTTGAGGTGTTGGGTGCTGAATGTCGAATTAGATAAGAATTGTGCAACCCCAAGCTGTGTTTTTCCGGGGTTGAGCTGTTCTTGCAAGATGCAAATGAGGTAACGTCACATTGTTACGAGCACGGTCGGATCTGGCAATAAATACTCGGACCGGCCTTAGCTCGATCTCTCTCACTCGTCTTCTCGTTTTGTGTTGTTTGTGTATGTGTTCGTAAAGTTTTTGCTACTGGCCTCTCAGGGGAGGTCGGATTTTTCGAATGATTCGTCATTGATGCCCCCAGTTTTTGGAAGCGCGTGCTGTTATGATGTTCATAAAGATGAAAAGTTATAGTCCAACTTAAGTGGGTTGTTTGGTCTTCAAATGCTAAGGAGCGAGTCCATCTTCAATATTTTCCTGGATACGGTGAATTTGACGCCTGAGGTATGAACTGACCTGCGTGCAATTATGGGGAAATTGCGATGCCGTCCTTCTGCCTGTGTGGAATTCACCGTGGAAAGCCGACAGAACTTTTGACATCTGCATGGACTTATTGTAAGATCTTTTGACCTAGCATAATTTAATATTTTTTGAGGACTAAACTATTGTAATGTAACTATTTTATAATACATGTTAAATAAATGTTTTTAATGTTAAAAAGTGATTCATGTTTTATTTTCTTCGGGCAGACCACTCCCTCAAAATTCAGTTGGAAATGAGTTGCCTAATTTTCAGCTTAGCTGTAGGCTATTAACTCTATAACATCTAAATATATCCAACAAGTGGTAGCAGAGTCGTGTGGTTGACCTGCCCGGAGAAAATTGAATCATTTTTTATTATGGAGAAAGATTATAGAAATGTCGAGAAGTTGGGCTCCCATAATTGGGCTACCTGGTCCAAAGACATAACAATGGTGCTCATAGAAAGGGATTTATGGGAGGTTACCCAAAAGAAACAAGAAGGGGAATTAACTAGTGCTGACAGAAAAAGATGTGGCCAAGCTTTAGCCATCATCTATTTAAACTTAGAAAAAGACATAAAAAGGTTAATTGATAATTTGGAAGATCCCAGTGAAGCTTGGAAAGCCCTTAAGACAAATTTTGAACCCCCATCTTTGGCCAGAGTAGCCGTACTATGGGAATCCTACTTCTCTTGCAAAATGCAAGAAGGTGAAACGGTGGGATTATTCGCTGCAAGGTTGGGGGGAATTTTTGACCAATTAGTCGAAAATGGATATATTATGGAAGAAAAAATCAGAACTTTTCAGTTGATACGGCATTTACCTTCAAGTTTCAGCAGTATTGTTCAAGCCATCTACAGATGGGAAGAAGAGAGATTTACTTTCTCTAAAGTAAAAGACGAACTACTGGCTGAGGAAGGCAGGATTACGTATTTGGCCGAAGAGCCTAATGTAGAAAATTCGGCAATGTTTTCAAAACCCGGAAACTCCGGAATGGCAAATGGTAGGAGTAAATTTCTTGTTAAAAATAAAGTTTGTTACATTTGTAAAAAGAAAGGGCATATTGCGTCGAAGTGTTGGAGCCGTAACAAAGTAAAACAGGATAAGAATTTTAAATTCAAAACCAAAGAAGACCCTCAGGCAGGAATGTTTTGTTCCGTAGATGAAAACGAAATTTCTGCAAACACTACCTACCCAAAATGTGAGGATACATGGCTATTGGATAGCGGCAGTACATCTTATTTTTGTCGAGATAAGTCATTGTTTGCCGAACTAGAGCCTGTACAAAACACACAAATGGAGGTAGCCGTAGGAAACGTGAAGAACCAAGTAGAGGGGATTGGGAAAGTAGTTTTTAAAATTGAATCAGATGGAAAATTAGTTACCATCACCCTCAATAATGTTTTCTATGCTCCAACATTGCGACGCAACCTAATTTCTGGTTCTTGTATAGACAGACAGGGCTATAAGCTTAAATGGTTGCCCGGAAAGATCTGTGTTTTTAATCAAGAAAATGTTAAACTATTTACAGCAAATTTAATAAATAAACTTTATCATGTTAAACCAAATTTTTATATTGATTGTGAAAATGTTAATTATACAAAAGTTTTTAAGACCAAGGACCCGTCTGAAGGGGCCAATATGGTCAGTGTTGATATGGAAAAATGGCATAGGAGGTTTTGCCATATAAATATGGAGAGTATCACCAAAACGAGTAAACTTGGTGCAGTCCAGGGACTAGAGATTAAGAAGGGGCAAAAACCCAATTGTGACCCTTGTCAATTGGGAAAAATGAGGAAGTGCTCGTTTAAATCTATGCCAGAAAGACGTACTAACTCTGCACTTCAATTGCTCTACATGGACCTGATGGGACCCCTTCAGACCGAGTCCTTGGGGGGGAAATAAATATATTTTTATAATTATAGATGATTTCTCAAGAAAGTTGTTAAAAGAAAAATGTTTTCTTTTTAAGAGCAAAAAGTGAGGCATTTAATGTTTTTGTCAATTTTCAAAAAAGGACTGAAAGATTCCTGAACTCAAAAATTTTGGCTATCCGTTCCGATAACGGAACAGAATTTGTTAACAAAGATTTTGAGAACTATCTCACCAATCAGGGAATAAAGATAGAGCGGACCAACTCCTACACCCCACAAATGAACGGGGTTGTAGAAAGATACAATTTAACCATAATGAATGGTGTGAGGTCTATGCTCAATGATTCTGGATTGGGGGATGAGTTTTGGGCTGAAGCCGCTCTTTGTTTTAATTATGTAAGGAATCGGACAGTAATAGGAAATATGGACAAAACCCCTTTTGAACTGTTTTCTGGGCGTAAACCTTCAGTGAGACACCTACGTATTTTTGGGTGTACTGCCTATGTAGGTCAGCCTAAGTCTAAACTAAAAAAGTTAGATATGAGGGCTACCAAGGGGATCATGGTCGGATACGCCTTACGTACCAAAGGGTACAGAATCTGGGATCCTGACTATTAGCGTAAATTTCAATGAAAATGAAAAATGGGGGGAATTAAAAGTCCAAAATAAAAATGAGAGAAAATTTAACTTTATCAGGCCTATGAGTGAAGTTCAACTTGAACAGGAAATCCAGGAGAGCATTGAGGAGACTCCCTGTGAAAAAATTAAATGGGTTAGAGAAGCCAAAAAGAGAAAGACCGGGGATAGGACTGATATTTATTATACAATTGCCGGTAAAAATAAAGTAAGATTAAATTCACTAAAACAAGTTTTGAAATATTGTAGTGAAAATAAAATAGAATATAAACCAAAACTTTTTGACTTTTCAACTAAAAATCCAACAGTAGGGGAAATCTGTGACGAGAGTGAAAGTTCGGGAGAAGGTGAAGAAGCAAGTTTAGTGGAAATTTCTATACCGAATTCGTATAGGCAATGTATCGCTACCCCCGAAGTGGACAACTGGAAATTGGCCATGGAATCTGAATTAGATGTCATTAAGCAAAGAGAGGTGTGGGACCTTGTACCTCCACCAGAGGGGAAACCAATTTTGGGAAATAGGTGGGTCTACGACCTCAAGGTAAATGACAGGGGTGAAATTGTAAGATACAAGGCCAGATTGGTTGTGAGGGGGGACCGTCAGTCAATTGAATCATATTCTGAAGTTTTTAGCCCAGTAATTGAATTTTCGCTTGTGAGAGTTTTCTTTTCTATTTTTATATGTCTTTTAAAATGGTGTCACTCACAAATTGATGTAAAAAATGCTTACCTATATGCTGACTTAGAGGAACAAATCTACATGAGACAACCAGAGGGTTTTGTCAGTAAAAGTCACCCTAATTTTGTCTGTAAATTGAAGAAGTCTCTCTATGGACTACACCAGTCCGGAAGAAACTGGTTTTTAGAAATAGACAGTGTTCTTTGTGGTTTTGGTTTTCAAAAATTAAAAGGATGTAATTGTGTATATCACAGAGACAAAGACACTTTTCTTCTTATTTATGTAGATGATATAATAATTCTAGCAAAAAATGAAAATTTAATTAAAAAGGTAATTAATGAAATTAAAAGCATGTATGATATTAAAGAAATGGGGAAAACCAGAAAGCTACTGGGGATTGAATTTGTGGAAGATAAAAATAATCTTTTTATTCACCAAAGCTCTTAAATTTCGAAGGTCTTGGGGTTATTCTCAGATAACTATGTGCCAAATTCAACCCCCCCCCCCCCCCCCCCAATCTCAAAGGGTACAGTTTTGTCGAAAGACGACTGCACGAAAACTGAGGAAGAAAAAAGGGAAGCAGAATTGCTCTCATACAGAAATTTGTTGGGTTGTATGGCATACATAGCGGGAAAGACCCGGCCTGACATCTCTTATGCGGTGAATATTTTTTCCCAATTTCAAGCAAATCCCGGAAGGAAGCATTGGGATTTTCTATTAAGATTGCTAGGATATTTAAAGTATACAATATCATACAAACTAAATTTAAGTTCAATCAGTAGCGTAGATCTACGGGGATTTTCCGACTCCGATTACGCCGCTAATCGGGAAGATAGTCTCAATGGGGGGATCAATTTTGTGTATTGATCGGGTCCCAATTAATTGGAGGACATTTAAACATAAATGTGTTGCGTTATCCACAATGGAAGCAGAATATATTTCAATTGGTGAAATGCAAAAGAAATGGTCTGGCTGAAGAGGATAATTGCAGAAATAAGTGAATTAAATATTGAAAACCTCCAGCTTAGGGATACAGTCATTTATTGTGATAACACTGCAACAATTGATTTTTCTAAGTCTCCCATTGAGAATTCCCGTACAAAACACATTGATGTAAGGTACCATTTTTTAAGAAATTGAATTGAGCAAAAGATTTTTTTGATTAAATATGTGAGGACGAATGTAAACATCGCGGACATTTTCACTAAACCCCTATCTAAGAATTGTTTAAATAAGCTTTGTAAAATTATATTTAATTGGGATTAACTTAAAAAAGGGGGGCGTATCAAATTTTTTGAACTATTTTTCAAATGTATTTTTTGTAAATATAATGTGAATGTAGTTAAGTGTTTTTAATGTATATAATGTGGTTTTTGATGAAATTCCTTCAAGAGGGGGGAACTTGTTGGGCTAAATGCCTTTATTTTTGTTTCTTGAAGGATTTCACCAATATTGTTTAAAAAAAAAAAAAATTGTAACTTACCTTTTGCCATTCTGGGAAAAACCTTGCACGGGAAATCCCATCCACCTGCCACGGACACTCAAATGTTTGAGTTTGAATCGGAAGTGTTCGGAAAATTTGTGGCACGCTATGATAGGTTGCCACCATTCGGCAGAAGTCGGTAAACTTCCGACAAAGCACATGTCAATCACATAAGATAACCTGTTGAGGTGTTGGGTGCTGAATGTCGAATTAGATAAGAATTGTGCAACCCGCAAGCTGTGTTTTTCCGGGGTTGAGCTGTTCTTGCAAGATGCAAATGAGGTAACGTCACATTGTTACGAGCACGGTCGGATCTGGCAATAAATACTCGGACCGGCCTTAGCTCGATCTCTCTCACTCGTCTTCTCGTTTTGTGTTGTTTGTGTATGTGTTCGTAAAGTTTTTGCTACTGGCCTCTCAGGGGAGGTCGGATTTTTCGAATGATTCGTCATTGATGCCCCCAGTTTTTGGAAGCGCGTGCTGTTATGATGTTCATAAAGATGAAAAGTTATAGTCCAACTTAAGTGGGTTGTTTGGTCTTCAAATGCTAAGGAGTGAGTCCATCTTCAATATTTTCCTGGATACGGTGAATTTGAGGCCTGAGGTATGAACTGACCTGCGTGCAATTATGGGGAAATTGCGATGCCGTCCTTCTGCCTGTGTGGAATTCACCGTGGAAAGCCGACAGAACTTTTGAAATCTGCATGGACTTATTGTAAGATCTTTTGACCTAGCATAATTTAATATTTTTTGAGGACTAAACTATTGTAATGTAACTATTTTATAATACATGTTAAATAAATGTTTTCAATGTTAAAAAGTGATTCATGTTTTATTTTCTTCGGGCAGACCACTCCCTCAAAATTCAGTTGGAAATGAGTTGCCTAATTTTCAGTTTAGCTGTAGGCTATTAACTCTATAACATCTAAATATATCCAACAAATTTAAAGTCGCGAACGGAACCTCAAGATGTTTTTCACTATTAAAATCCTTTTATACAAAAAATATCTCTTCAAAGGCAAACTTTTCTGCACTATTACTTAGCATTTACAGGCTTTTGATTTTTTCACTCCATCCTAATGGTTATATATTGTTGCATCAGAGCAACAGTAAGATATCTTAGTGTTATTTCAGGGATTCAATATGTTACTGTTGCTCGGAGGCGACAATATGTGTGTAGGGCAACTTTTCCATAAAATGCATTTGTAAATTTTCTTCTCTTTTAATTTAAGCTTTTGTTGCACCACAACATTAAAAAATGATTTGTTTTTAAAAAATGTACTAACTTCATGTTTACATAAAAAAAAGATTTTTTTGGGGGGGGGGGGGGACAAACACCACAAATTACTGCCTCGGGTGTCATTCATGACAGGAATGCCACTGTTAAACTATTGTAAAATTATCAGTTTGAATAGCAACTTAATTTATTTCTAATTAAATTAAGAAAAATTATATAAGGTATATTTTGGTTTCTATTAACAACTATTTATTTCTTTAGTTTCTTTTAACTGCTGACATGCAGAAAAACTTTACAAACTAAATATGTGTAACTAGTGAATCGCATAAAGTCACAAGCTTACCTGAATATGTCGGTCCAGATAATTTAGTACGACCTTCTTATCCTGCTTCATGAGCTTGTTAGTGAACTCGGTAAGGATTTCTAAGAAGGCGAGATTTGGAGGAGGACCCAGAGCAGCAGCAGTAGTATCAGTTGACATCACTACAAATAAAATTCCTTCCCTGTGAAGCGCAGCCACAGCATCTCTGTTTTTTACCTAAACAATGAAAGTTTACTTTATGTGAATGATAACTTCAAATAAAATTTTGAATTGAAAAGCACTGTTTTTCAACTTATTTAAACAAATTAATTAGTCCTTTTAAAAAATGGTTTTTTTAAAGAAAAAATCTAGAAAAAAAAATTAGATTTTTCATATAACAGTAAAATAGCAAGAGGGCGATTCTCGAAAAAAATGTCCTTTGCATAATGATAAGTCTTTTATTTTATTCAAGTAATTTTTTATTAAATATGGGATTAACTTTATGCATTGATAGTATATTAAAGCATGTATTCTTTCCCAACAGCAATTTTTTAGGGCTTTGGCTAGCTGGAAAAAAAAACTTAACGTTACACACAGGAAATTTTTTTGAGAATCGCCCACAAGGAGTAACAATGCAAAATAGGCAAGAAATAACTAAGCATATCTCAATACAGCCAGGGGTCTGTCCAGGCTTTTTCACAGGGTTCGTTTTTTGTGAAAAATCAAATAATTTCGCAAAAAAGAAAAAAAAAAGAACGTTTTTTTTTTTTTTTGTTAAAACGAAATTTTAGAATTTAGAAATGGCACAAACTGCGTCAATTAAACTTAAAGTTGAGTGTTTTGTTCTTCTATGTCGAGAATATCATTCTGGAGTGTTTTTCTGATATTTGGTGGGGGAGAGGGGCTCGCTCAAGTATTAATATTTATCTACCATTCTACATTATGTTAAATTACCGTAGAAATATTTCTGAACAGTATTTAAAATAACTGTAACAAATATATAAAATAAAATTTAGAATAGGGTTCAGCATTAAACATTTTGACCCAAGACACTCTTAAAAAGCACAGAATTTCGTTTAAAACTTAAAAATTCCTTGATTTTAACAAAAATAAAAAGATATTTTAATTGTTTACCTCTTAACAAAGCCTAATAAACATCAAAAACTCGAAAAATCGGATTCCCATAGCGGAAGCAAAGAGATCGCAATACTCAAAGTGATTCAGTCATCAAAAGTATAAAAACGGCTTGTACTGTCTGACCATCGATTGCATGGAAAGGTTAATGTCCGGTTTATGAGCGGAAATGGACGCATTTATTAGTTTGCAGGGGTGGTAGTTTGTTCGTCACAGATGTGCGCTTTTGCCTATTTAGACACAGTTTTGTGCAAATGACAGTTCGTTCACCGAATCATTTCTTAAATCTAAACTATATTCGATCTTATATTCTTACTACAAAAATTAATTGATATATTTTTAACAATATAATTTTGCGCTTACCATTTTGATTCTACTTTTCTTGACGAAATGAAAACAATGTATTTTCTTTTTGTTGTTTCCATAGAAACAGTTTCTTTCCACTCTTTTTCAACTTAGAGAATGCAATAAATTAATTAGGCACTAGTGACATTATAAAATGGGTGAATAAAAATCCCATCGCTATTTATCTTCTCCCTGCTAGATTCAGTCAGATGGAATCGTCTTAACTTGGCCAATTGCCAAATTACATACAATCCGTGGTCAAACAGTAAAAGAAATATTTTTGATAACATTATTTTAAAATTTCATTTTAGAGTCCTATGATAAACATTTCATTAATATCTGTGACATAGTTGAAGCAAAAAAAAATAAAATAATAATAATAATAATCCATCTATTCAGCATTTTAATTTTTGACTCATAAAAGAAAATGGAATTTTGCTTTAAAAACTTGAAATGAGATTTCTAACAGAAATAAAGATACTTTTCATTTATTAGCATCCTAATAAAGCGAAGTTAGCTTGAAAAAAGAACAAAATATGATTCTCATATCGGATGTTTAAAGATTGCATTTTTCAAAATGTAGACATCTAAAGAAAAAAAACTGTAATTAAAAGAGTTTATTTAAAGTTAATCATCCTTGTTAGCATCAAAAAATCAAAACCCATATAATTTTCTCCCAAAATAAGTTAAACATGGCACCGCACAGCACTGTAAAAACGCAAATATTGACAAGCTGGTAAAATGATGAGAATATTTTCTAATCAAGTCATTATAAAGGTTCAACGTCAGACGCTAAGTGGTGATAATTTTAAAGTTGGTAACCCTATCTGAAGCGATCATATTTTTTCCCCACCCTTATCATCCCTTTGCAGTTCTAAGTTCATTTCACAGATATATACTATTATTGTTTATTAAATCATGAGCAGGGAGAAAAGTGCTTACCAACGCCTTTTCAGAAAAGTTTACAACAACAAAACTACTAATTAGCTGTGATAGACAAACAAACAAGCATTATACTTATTTGGCAGTAGCAATTATTTATCGCTAGCAGGAGCACAGGAGCAGCATCGCAAAAGTGCCCCCCCCCCCTTTTTTTTTTTTGCAAAATTAGCTGATTTTGTATAAGCTGATACCTCTAATTTGACTTCAAAAAAGGTTCAAAAAATTATCGGTTTATACACAGAAATATGCATTACTTTGCTTTCAGATTTGCTCTATCAATAAACAATTTGTGAAAGATCCAATCTTGTTTATCAGAGTTGTGTGAAGGGTCCGTTTTGGTTGTTGGTTGATCAGGATTTTGTGAAAGGTCCGTTTTGGTTGATCAGATTTTTGTGAAGGGTCCGTTAACGGACTCAAATATCCTCTGGCCAGACCCCTGACAGCATAAGTGATAATAGCCAAAACAATATTCACAACGTTAATTTTAAATATTTTTTGTTAAATTTATGTTTGAATCCAAGTAAGAAGACATAGAAAAATTTAAAACAGAAAAAAAAAATGTATCTACCTTGATCCAATCTGAAATTTTCAAATTAGTAGATGTTACGCAATTGCTGCAGAGATTGGAGACTAATGTTTTGGATTGGAAATAAAATAAAAATTCCCAGATGCAATTCCATTTGCTCATAAATTCTGTACAAAATGTGCAAAAACAGAGAAGAAAGGTGTGTAAAATACTTTGAACACAGTTAGTATACAACTTTAAAAACACTACTGTGCTTCAAAAGCCAGTTGATACTTTTTACTCTTTTTCTGCAATACAGTAAGCTCCCCATTATTGGTGGTCGGATTATTCACAAGTCTCTTCAGAATTTAAAAAAAAAAAAAAAACCTTATAATTGTGTTAATGCTTGCTTTTAGATTTTGCATAGATTTTTTACATGCAATGGTAGCAATGTTTTTAGTAAAAATTTAAATGTATGTGTAAGTGTTATTTATAGTTTTTAGCTATTGTATACACTAAGTGTCATTTTTTACCTATTATTCAGATTATCTGCGGATAAACCGGAATTTCTTTTTTTTTTAAATTAATAGTGAACATTAGCAATAATTTTTTACGATTTAAACTGTTGGGAAAAAAATGTTTTTCTTCCTTTGCATTAGCAATGATTTTAAATCTTTTTACATGTGATTGATAAGAGTTTTTGTTATTTGGTAATTATGATTTTTTTTTTTTTTATACAAGTGTTTATGGTGTTGTAGTCACGTTTTTTTTTTCTTTTTTCAGCAGTCTTCAAGGTTAATCAGAAGTAAATTGATCAGAAAGCTTATACAAAATCAACACCATGTAATAAAAGTGCAAAAAAAAAAAAAAAAAAAAAAAAACAAGTAAAATGTAGGATAACAAATCTTAAAATGAAATGGTAAACTTTGGTATGCTTTTGTGATAATTTATTAAAAGCATATCAAAAAGTGAAAAAAAAACTTATAAAAAAACGCTTTCCTTTTTTTTTCATGACGACTGCCATAATGTTTCTGCTACTAGGTTTTTTGTATTTTTTCTGCCATTTACAGCTCAACCAAAATTTTCTTGCACAAATCGGAAATGATAAATAAATACACAAAAATATATACATAGATAAACACCACTCAAACATGCACAAGTGCTGATAGTTAAAGGTAGGCAAGAAGCTTCATGTCTTTAATCAATAGAATTATTCTGCTTAATTTACATATTAAAACTTGCTGCTTTCATCAAATTATTAAAAACAACTTTAGGATATTAAAGAATGTTCATAAAGATGATTAAAGGCATTTTGTAGTCAACACAAATCTTTCAGACAATATTAGAATGATTAAATGAATAAATTAATAATGTTTTAATGCACAAAAATTGTACTTTTTCTGCATTGAAATGTAAGTAATTAATTGAGATAAATCATGATTTAAATCAATTGATTTTTTTTATAAAAATCCTTCATTAAAATCAGTTCATTTTATTTTTATAAATTAATTTTTGCATTTTTAGAATGTGTTGCTCTAAATTTAACTACACTGCATAAAACAATCTTAACTTCATAGGCAAAACTACATAGATCCCTCTTGATTGCATGTGGAACAGATTTTTTCTTCTTGCAATATTGCTTTTACTCCAAAATTACAGTTCAATTCAGTATAGAACCAAATCAAAATTTTTCAGTTTTTCTCACATACCATCACTGATATAATTAAGAAAAGTAATTTCTCAACATATTCTTTAACACTAAGACCTACATGATGATGGAAACCATATTTTTAAGCAAAGCATAAAACAAAATCACTTCTTATCAAAGTATTATAACGTATTTATAAATCTTAAAAATGTATTGAATAGTTAAAGAACTTATTTTAGTTTGAAAAGTAAGCTGAATAGATTCATCATATACTATATGAAATATATTATGTTTATAAATGTAAAGTAATAAATAATTATAAATATTACTAAAAATCAAAAATATCTGATTTAAATTTAAAAAATCCAACTTTTTAAATTAAAAAAAAAAATTAAAAAAAATCACAAACCCTAGTCGGGTGCACAGTCAAAATACTTTTCCATTTTTTCCGACCAATGATTAATATTTAATTAAGCACTTTTAATATGAATTAAAATTGTTACATTACTAATAATTTTATGAATATAAAATTAAAAAAAAGGAATCTTATATTAATTTGTGATACTAATGATGTATTAATGATCATAAAAATATAGTACATTACTTTTTGGTTATTTTAAATAATAATGGACGATAATTATGATTAATATAATTTTTATATTGAAAATACTGTAGTTGAAAAAATAAATATAGAAAATATCAAAATATCACGATATTTTCAAAATAAATATACCAGCAAATCCTGGTTGTGACAAGGTTGAACTGCACCCTGTTACTGTTTTACTGTTAAGACTGTCATTTCAAAGGAATGAAGAAACAAAAAAGTGGTCAACAATGAACGCTCTCTACTAGATTAAGGGTTAAAATTTCTACAAACAGAATACCACCAAACAGGCAATTGCTTCGATCAAATGTAGAAGCAATTTTCACCCGTCATATCTTGACGGGTGATTCTTTAGTTTATTTATTAAACTAGCTGCATTGCCCGGATTTACACGGTCTACCTCGAAAATAAAAGTTTTGTCAAGTGAAGCATGTTCAAGAATCAGGCTTCAATTAGAGAAAAAAACTACCACAAAATTTCCTGTCAAAATAATCATTCTTAAAAAAAGAAAACGGCAAATCAAAAGTTCCCAAAAGAATTAAATGCAGCACTCTATAAATACAACTAAAATCTTTTCAAAAAAAAAAAGAAAGAAGATAAATTTCCAAATACTAATCAAAAGGCGAAATTTTTAGCTCAAAACAAAAGCAAAATTTTATTTAGACCCAGCCGAGAAAAAAAAAAGTGGCAATTTCTGAATGCTAATTTAAAATGAGATCGCTCAAACAATAATTTTCCGATTTAAAATTTCTGTTCCATTAGGCTGAGCAGTGCTTTTTAATTTTTTCCCCGGTGATTTTACAGCCCTTTTTTTTAATTCGAAGGAAATGAATGAAGGGAATGAATGATACACGGACAACGGCTGCCTCGCCCCATACTATACCACATCGCATTCCTTATAGCCCCAGAGCGGCGATGCCGTCGGTGAGGAAATGAATCTTTGGGTGTTTTTTGCGGGCTTTCGAATGGGACCTGAATTAAAGAAATCGGATAATTATTTCGGGTAGAAAGAGCCACTTAATGCAATTTTTGGGTCTTAAAATTCGAATGGTTCGGTTCTTTTTCGGCTTTTGTTCGGTTTGAAAACCTGCCTAGGTTCCTTCTCGGGAGCGCAAGTACCTCACTGCCAAATTTGATCGAGATCCGATGTGAATGGTGGATTGGTATAGGGAACATACACACACACATGTATATACACATATATTCTTTGTTTTATTTATATAGATATTAGAATGAATTTGGTAAAATTGCTAATTAATGTCAAATGAAAATTAAATAATGGATTTTGTATATTTTGTACACATGATGAACAAAGTAAAAAATTTTGAAAATGTATGTTGCAGGGGAAAAACAAAAATGTAAGAAAAACTACACATTAATTTATCACATTAAAGGATTCTTTTCATTTCAAATTGTGTTTAAATTATAAAAAAAAGCTTCAATAATGCCCAACTTATTTCTTGCGTTTCAAAATTTCTTGCATCTTTTCCATCCTTTAATTTAGAAGCTATTCGAGGCCCCAGAAAAACTTATGAAGTAGAATGACAAAAGAAAAAACAAGAAGGATGAATTACCTGATCTAAACCAAATGAAAGCGCAAATCTTTTTGCCAACTCTTTAATAGCCAAAAAGTTCTCATCTTGACGATTAATCTGCGTTGATGCTGCAGCCCGGCGCAAGTCAATGAACAATGAAGTAAGGGACATGGCCATTGTTCTTGCACAATTCACTTTGTTGATTTCTCGTGCTTTTCCCAGAGTTGCTTTGATGATGTCCCCATAATCATTGTAGAATCTGACATAGTGTTTAAAAATATCAGCAGCTTGTTTCACACTAATAATATTGTATACCACAAGTTTACAGAAGGAAGCAAGGAAGTTACGACGCTTGTGCAGCTCTTCAATTTTTGTGTGTTCATCTTGGTCATCATCATCATCTTCGATGAAAACCTGCAGCAATTAATAACGCAAAAAA
Source organism: Uloborus diversus (assembly GCF_026930045.1). Lineage (NCBI taxonomy): Eukaryota > Metazoa > Arthropoda > Arachnida > Araneae > Uloboridae > Uloborus > Uloborus diversus. Next base: position 81,397,584 of record NC_072738.1, read on the forward strand.
TTAAATTACTTAAGAGAGGTAGAGAATAAAACTGATAGTGCAGTTTGTAAATATGGTAAAAGAAAGATTTTTAAGCACAAATAAGAGAACTCCAAAAGTACTTCAAATAAAAATAAAATTAAAGGCAGGGTTCGTACTCAATTTCAGAAATAAAATGAAGGAGGTTTGGGGGAGTTTTGAAAGAGTAAAATGAAGTTTTGAAGGAGTACTAATGGGATGTCATTAAATAATGTCGCACTTTTTTCAACATATTTGACCCCTTCCCCCTTTATCACAAAGTTTCACACTTCACCTAACTCCTCCTCTTGTCATACTTTTTATAAACATATTGTTACAATAACTGTGTGATGTCACTTTTTGTCACCTTCTCTCATCTACTTGTTACAATTTCCTGAGCCCGTCTCCTCTTCAAGGCATGACATTACTTTTGGATGACTCTTTTTACTATATAATAACTGCAATTTACTGAAGAATTTTTTTTTTATAAACACAATCACTTAATGCAGTACATCTGCTTATGTAGTTTTAAATATTTAAATAATAGTTAGACAAGCTGACTTTTGCTGCTGAGAGTGTGGTGGAAGAAAAAAACAATAATCATAAAACTTGAAAATACAGCCAAGCACCATTTAAGTATGTTTTCCTTCACTTATGAAATATTTGTCTTCTAATAAAAATTTCACCTTTAACTTTTATGCCTTAACTATGATCAATTGTAAATCACATCTTGATGAAAAAAATAAATGCACGAAATTACTATATTAAAATCACCTTGTGACAGAGTTAGTTGCCGATAAAAGTTATTGTCATAGAGGAAGATTATTCTAGTCTCGAACTAAAAAAGAAGGAGCTTTGAAAAAGTTAAAACCAAAATGAAGGAGTTTGAAGGGCCCTTCAAAATTTTTTTCGAAATGAAGGGGTATTGGAGGAGTTTTGAAGGAGCATACGAACCCTGAAAGGGAAGGAAAAAGTTAAGACATTTTTGACACATTTGATTTCACAATCCTCTCCTTAAAATATGATGGTTTAATTATGGAGATAGCTTAATAAGCCATAGAAAAAGTTTAAAACATTTTATATGCTTACAAATCTAGGGAAAACAAAATATGTAAAATAATGCAAGTGTGACATAATGTGTAAACTAGCATACAAGTGAATTAATATGTCTCACAATGAAATTTGATTTCTCATTCACGATCTTGCTCAATCTGTTTGGTCTGTCTGTCACTGACGTCAGTATCAACAATAGCAGAGGCTCCAACTGTTTTGGGACATACTTATTGTTTTCCGCAGCAAGGCCCTTCAGTGCACCGTGGGGTAGCAAAAAGAAAAGTTCGATTATTCCGTTGGATAGATCAAATTTATCCTCTGGTATGGTTCAGAAGCATTGTTTCATGGCTTAAATAATTGTCTCAGTTTCCCTTTCATTACAGCATTGCAGATCACAGTGTCATGATCACTGGCTTCACATGCTGGCATATGTAAAAATCTCTGACATTGCAGGCAAAGGAGCACTGCAGGCCAGGCTGCATAAACATTTGATGGAACAATCAAGATGTGATTATTGGGGGCTGTATGCAATGTAGTGATGTGCCGGATCATTAAAAAAGTAAATCCGCGGATACGGATCTCTTTTTTTTTTTACCCAATTCAACTATTCAAGTGTAAAATTTGTCAGGGAAGGTATTCCCATCAGAATAATGGCAGTTTCTTCAAAAAAAAAAAAAAATGTCAACTGTGACAAAAATATAATCAAGACTATCCTTTACTCTTTAAAGAAATCTCCGTTAAAATTGAGGGAGAGTTGGAAGGAATGGGCCAGCGCTGCATTAATGCTTAGATGGAATGTGAAAAATTATTTCTAGCTTACTCGGTAGATTTAGGATACAGGAGCAAGAGTGTAAAGCTGCTACTGGACAGGCTAGAAATAATTTTTCTCATTTTATTTCAGCATAAATGCACGTTGACCCATTCCACCGAACTTACTCCGACTGACAAAATATAGAGCCAGGAACGCCTTTACAAAAAGTAAATAGAGAATTTAGTCTCACTTTTTTTGAAGGATGCCGAGTGCCGAGAGAAACAAAAATAAAGAATAACAGAAACCCCAAATCAATAATGAAAACTAATATTAAATTAAATATTAAAAAAACAAAACATTTCCCAGAGAGCTGACCTCATATTAAGATGAATTTCGCGGGTCAGAACACACATTGTTAACAAATATTAACTGAGAGCAGCTAAAAATTTTAAATCAATGAGCTTTTTCTCCTTATCTTCCGACTATGAAATCGTTACCAATCAAGCGTATAAAGGATAAGGATTGCATTTAAAATTTAATTAACAAGATTATAGCTCATACTGTATAAGTTGTAAGTTTCAAATAAATATCAAATGCAGAAAACTTCGTTCTTTCAATCAGGGCCAACATTTTTAACGTAAGGGCAAATTTTTACTACCATAATTGTGAAAAAAGTTAAGTCGGTTTTTAATTAATATTTCCGGTAATCATCATTCAGGAGCTACAATGCCACAAAAACTCTTTAAAACCTTATTTCCCTTTCCCTTTTGCAACGGGGAGGGGGGGTACAAATTAACTTCTGCAAGGATACCTTATAATTTAAATAGGGAATAAAACATAATTTAAACGGAATTTAAGTCTTTAATTTAAATATTAAAAAAATTTTAGACTAGAAATGATCCGTCAAAAATGTAACGGATACGGATACAGATCTTTATTTTCCCTTGGATATCCGCGGATACGGATATCCAGAACATCACTAATGAAATGCATCATCCGATGATGTTTTAAATCGGCGCAAAATGATGTAAAAATATTCCGCACGAAGGACAAAGGCACACGAACTCTGCTTCTTTTGATCCGCTTGCCTTTCCTTTCTTCTCAATATCTTTTTTTCTTCTGGCTATCTCACAGTAGCTGAAGTCTGCACTGTGGAAATCAAAGAGTAGGCAACAGGACGCTGCTATTTTTAGTATTGACGTCAACGGCTGATAGACCACACAAATCCAACGCTATTGTGAATGGGGGAAATTGAAAAAAAAAATGTGAGAATATGTTTATCAAATAAGCCCAATAGCAGCGCTTCACGCTCATACACTACAGGCTTGAGTTCTATTCCCAGGACAGGTATGGTTGACTCAGCTGCTTATCCCTTCAGTGGCTTGATAAAATGAGTACCAAGCGTACATGGAAACCAAACACTGGGGGTTCCACATTAGGCTGACCACCTAACCAGAACATCTGGTCAGGAAAACAGAGTTGGGCGTAGTAGGCCTTGGCCCTCATGGGCTGTTGTGCCACAGGGTAAGGGGTTTTATCAAATATAATTTATAATAACAAATATGAATGCTATTTACAATAATGCACCAATGTAACCTCAAAAATATGTTTTTAATTATGTTAAATTCAGAAAATATGACAAAAATTGTTAAGACATTTCCAAACATATGGAAAAATAGCAAATACCAAATAAAAAGGGATGAAAAAATATCGTGTGGTAGTAATTTTTTAGCAAGACAGTAAGATTCTATTTCATTCTTTATTAAGGGGAAAAGGGTGATCAAGGAAGCAAGGGATCGATAATCTTTGCCTTTTATCTCAACAGGTTTTATGTAGAGTACAATTCAGGAAATTTTTAGACGGACCAATCAGAACAAATGCTATACATTTGTTGCACAGTTACACACAGGAATGATCTCTGTCTTGTAATCCACATTAGAATCCTTTCTTTTCATTCATTTTCGAATCCGCGCAAGCATTTTTGTGTTTCCCCCTTTGGAGCGGTTCCTTATCACTTGCTCTGTCTGAGACTAAATGCAAGTGATGACGTCACGAATTCCATTAGCTTCGGTCAGTGAACTTTCAGCCAATCGGGTGTTAGTTTCGGTTTGATTTTCTCTTCATTGGCCGCAGAACCACTTTTTTTTGGCTAATGCAGTCATTTATTCCAGAACATTCGATGAAAAGTTTATATATAGAGGTGAAGCGCTTTTTTCGACATGATTTTTGAAAGATTGGGAGATCTTGAAGATTTTGAGGTTTCACCAGAGTAGGACCTCGATGAGAGAGTGTGAGCAAAGGGTGATTGACCCGACGGCATCGCCGCTCCGAGGCTATAAGGAATGCGATGTGGTATAGTATGGGGCAAGGCAGCCATTGTCCGTGCATAGAGTGTGGAAGTTGAATGCTGTGTGTTTGCTCCCCCATGGATACATTTGTGATTTGTGCGCAACCTCCACTTAGCCATACGCCTCAATTGTTTATGTGTGTTTAATCTTTGTGTGATGTGTTCATCGAACTGTGACGGTAGTGAAATATCTCCAGTGAATAAATTTGCTTCTTGATGTAATATTTTGCTGCCGGATTCGTCTTTTCTAGTGTTTGGTGCCATCTTTCTTTTGACCCTACAGATATTGTGAGTTTGAAATTATGTGTTTTGTAATTGTAATCATGTCGACTTTCTTAAAATGAACTTTGTATTGCTAAAATTGAATGTATCTGAATCTCGGGTTGGTTCCGTAATTTTGGTATTTCTCCTGAATATGCTAAGTGCCTAACTTTTTCAAAGCTTGCCTATTTTTTTCACACTGATTCAACGTTGTTGCGGCATTGTCTCATGGGGCCATGGGTTATTTTGAAGTGCAATTTCTTCATCTGACACAGACGCAATATGTACTTTAATATTTTGATCATTGGGCCTTGGCACGAGATTAAGGGTAAACATATTTTCTTTGACTCGAGGTGACCAATTATGGTAGTTAAAAATGTGGACTTTGGTCATGATTTTTCCCAATTCTGTAAAGGAGTACCCCGACTCCCTCAGAATTTCTTTGACAAGAGAAACCACTTGAAAACCATGTCATACATATTCGGTGTAATGAAGCACTCTTCATCTCTGTGCCAGTTCACAAAATTGTTTCCCACCTCTTGGGGGGGGGGGGGATCTACGAGACAATCTCCAAAACTACATCAAAATAGCCCCTAAAAGCCATGATAATCAACAATTCAACAAAAAATGGCTAATTTACCAGTTTTAAAGGTAATACAAATTTTTTATCATATTAATTATGTTTGAAATAATTGGGTAATAATTAATGCTTGGGGCATATTGTCCTTAAAGCATTACATTCATTTTTCAAATTTCAGATATAAAAAAGATCAGAAGAATGGGAATAACTGCAGTTAGAAAACTAGTTCTATATATTAAAGCATTCTGTTATACATTTTTCAGCATACATTATTGGAGCGGGAGGCAAATTGAGGGGGAAAAACTTAAATTGCTTTTTGTCAAGATATTTAACTATGGTTTTGTTATTATTGCTTTTCATTTGTTACTAACATCCTACTTTGAACAAATTTGCTGCATTACATCATTTCTTGAAAGAGTGTTTATATCTATCAAAAATTAAATTTTGAAAGAGCGGCAGCAATTTCCAACCCGCGAGTCCCTGTATAAGAGGTTGAAGGAGCCAGAGTTAAATCTTGGCTGCATCACTGAATAATGTCAAATTTTCATATTTTTTTTTACAAAAAAATATCATTTTTTAATTGAAAACATTTGAATTTATAGTGTTGAAAATGGGAACACAAATTTAAAAATTTGGTTTGTTTGTAAAGTAAAAATTTCAACTGAGTGAAAAATCAAAGTTTTCCTTATGTGGCAGAACATACTTTTCAGAGCAAGAATTGAAAATAAATAAATAAAGTATATATGATTATCCTTTTTCCTAGCATTGAAACTCAAAATTTGGTTTAAAACAATTATACTACTCTAGGGTCAGAAAAACAACTTGCAGTTGCCTGATTTAATTATGAAATTTCAAACTTTCAACAGGCTGCAAAGCCTAAACCATTCGAAATTCACCAAATATTTTGTATGCTTTATAAAAGGTAGCATTTGTTCAAAAACCTTCCAACATTAAAAATGATTGAAACATTTGCAGGATGCAAAAAGATTGAAATCTTAAACAATGCACGCAATTTTCTGCGCAGCACGTGTTTGACGTCGTTGGCATGTTTCTGAAACATACGTTTTTGGTAGATGTCGCGGAGGATGAAGATTCGAGAGGAGAAATTAAAAGTAATAACAAAGTAAAGACAAAAAACTAAGAAAAACCGGAATTTTTTAGATTTTTAAGAAAAATAGGATTGTTATGAAGCCTGAAAGAGGCAAAAGAAGGAGAAAAGGTTTTAAAAAACCAACAGAAAAAGTCGGAAAAATCTCATCCCTGTACACACAATGAGCTAAAATTGGGTAAGCGCATTTTCCATTCTTATATCGTTGCCTCAGAGTAACACTAAGACATCTAATCCCAGGAATAACACTAAGATATCCTACTATTGCTCTGAGGCGACTATATGAAGCAATGAAAAGCAAAGGTATGTAAATGAACTTTTTAAAGTTTTGAGTAAAGCATGTTTACAGTTTATGATCCTAGGTAAGCTTTCATTGAAACTCTTTTCAATGCTATATAGCAGTTCTGAACCAGGGTTGGTAAAAAAACCGATTTTTTTCAAAAAAAAACAAAAAAAAAAACGTTTTTTTTTGGTTTAAACCGGGTATTTTTTGGTTTAAATACTATTTGCGAGAAAAACAATTTTCGGAAGGTAATTAAGGCTCCATGTAATTAACAGTTATTCAATAGTCACATTATACCTAATTTCTTGATTAATTAAAGAGATAAGAACAAAATCTTGTAACTAAATTAAATAATTAAAATAGCTTTCTGCGGGGAAATATTGATTGAAATGTTTGACTTGATTAACATATTAGTATGCATGTATATATAAACCCTTTATGATACGAAATACTTCAAGAAGTGGTTGTGATGCGAGTTAAGATAAAATATAATGAAGATCCAAGAAAAAAACTTTATAAAGCCAACATAATATGAATAATTATCGAATAAAGATAAAAGTTATATTTTTAAGCATAATCTTTTCAAAAGAAAAATTTTCATATTTTTTCTTTCTGATCTTACATAACGCTGATTTTTATATACACAATGTCGCAAATATTGAAGTAAAGCAAAATGTACAACAGTACATGGTTGAACAGTCAAAAAATCTATTGCTGTTGTACTGACAAAGTTTTAAAAAAAAGTGCTGCTCTATATTCGACTCCGTTCTTATTTTGGAAAGACTTGGAAAAGATATCGACTATCGCTAAAACAAAGAACCAAATCAAAAATACAAAAATTGGTGTAACATGGCTTAAATTACAGCTTATTTACTGGCATACATGTTGCATCCAACATTGAAGTTTAAAAAATAATAAATGCAAACTCTTTGGAACAAATAAATGTGTAGCAAATTCTATTTCAAGAACATTTTTTTGCCAAAAACGTTATATCTTCTGCAACAGTGACTGAGTGGTGGAAAAGCCAGGAAAAATAATTTGAAAAATGCAATGCAACCGTCTTTAAAAGTCTTCAACATTACTAAAACCAGCTTCAGAAAAGTGCAGTGCATATATTTTCGTCATTTAGATATCATTCATAACGCAAAAATTGATTAGGCTCTGGAAAAGCTTCAAAACTTGCTCTTTGTTCAAAGTACTAAATAACATAAAAATAATATTAATTTATAACGTAAAAGTTGCTATGTATTTATGCATATGTTATTGTGGTGTAAAGTTGATTTTATGTAATTGTAAAAAGGTTTATACACATATTTCTGAAATGAGTTGAATACATTATATATACAGGGTGTCCGAAAAGTCCTCGACAAATAACAATGGTATTTTAGGTTAAATGTGTCAAGGACTTTTTGGACACCCTGTATATTTATTTATAAATGTAATTTTACAGTTTTTGTTTGTAACAGATTAAAAATATTTTGCTTTAAACCAAAAGAACCATTGTTTTCTCCAACAGTCTTTAGAAAAAATTCATTTAATTGAAAGCCTTGAACAAAAAGACTAGCTTTGAAGCTTTTTCCAATCCTAATTTGTTTCTTGTTCAATATGTGTGGGAAAATCAATGTAACCCTGTTTTTTTTTTTTTGGCTTTAAAAAAAAAAAAAAAAAAAAAAAAAACCTGCATGTTTAAAAAAAAAAAAACCAATTGGTTTAAACCATGGTTTAAACCAACGTGGTTTAAACCAAACAACCCTGTTCTGAACAGGCCTACTAGTACTATCTCTAGCCCAAAAGCAGAAGAGAGGTTCTTCTACCATCTGTACAGATTATCCTCAAATTTTAAGTCTTGGCATTCACTGCCTCATATGAAGAATGGAAAAAAACGAGTTAATGATATAACAAAAAAGTCATACTCAGACAATGTTTGTATTGCATCAGTTAGTTCAAAATCATATTTTGTGAGTAAATTTTGCTTCAAGAAACACAATATAATAGACTTTTGTTTTACTCGGGAGCTACGCTCCACAGAAAGGCAGAGTAAAATAGGCACTTATAATAATAAAGTGTTAAAATAGGGGTCAGCTCAGGTTCCATAAATGGAAAAAAAACTTCATTCTAGAGATAGATAAATATATATGAAAGTTTAATGTGCACTTATTCTGTTACATATGCACAACCTGCATAAAGAAAACATGAATTAATTTAGTGTTTATAAACAAGAACTGGTTATGATTCCTTGGTAGTCATTAATTTTTTTCCTCTGTATTTCTTTAAGGGGTATTGATGCATCCATGATCACTCGCATCATTTCCATGACAGGATCTTCCTTCCTAACAAATATCATTTGACATTGTCACAGAATGGCTCAAAATTTTCAATGTGAAAGGCTTTTGGTTGTGTGTCATCTATGTGGGTATCCTCATTGGTTTTGTTCTCCTTTGTCACTTCTTAAAGTTCTCCCTCCAGTTAGCTCTGAATTGTGTGAGTTTAATTACTTTACTTCTGGAAAGAGCTTCGGAACCAAATGCAAAAAAACGTCTCTAGTGGCCCAAGCTCACTTATTAGCACTCTAAATGCAATTATTGGGTGTTATCTGCAATTTTAAGAGTTAGGATTTTGAAAGAGAGAAAAATTTTTTCATTTGCAATGCCGCATCCGTGCAAAATCAAAGCTCATACTTGTAAAATAAAATAAAAGTGTCAAATCTTAAACCATGTCTAATCAAATCTGCATAAAACGAGGGTCTACTGTAAATACTCATTTAAAAATGCACCTTTTTTTTATGAAAGAAAAAGAAAATTATTTATTTATTATTTTGTGTGTGAATATGCCTGTTTGTTTACATTATCTTTGTGAAGGTACTAATTTTGCTGGCACTATTTTTGTGAAAGGACTGATAAATGTAAAATTAAAATGTAAAGGGTGCTTACTTAATTATAAAAATTATGCTAGAAAGTTGGCATACATGTATTATAGATCATTAACAGTGCATTAAAAAAAATAATAATAAATAAAAACATCTCTTTAATCAAAATATATAGCATAATAATTGTTAGTAAAAATACTGTATAAAAAAAAGAAGAAATATTTTTCAATATACATTTTTTTAGTCAGACTATTTATGCTGCTATGAAATAAATGCAGACTAGCTTTCAACCCTGATTAAAGGAGGAAAAAAAAAATTCTGAATCAAAACATACATAAACATTAAATTTACCTTTTTCTGAACAAAGGTACTCAACTGAGATTGCAAAGATCTATCAGGCTCATAAACTAAGGGCCCAAAACCAGAATTTTCAGCCAGCTGCTTGCAGAAGACTATTAACAAATCACAAATGATAACAAATGCAGATTCTTCTAGTGTATCCGTAGGATGGTTCAACAAATCTCTCATCGTCTCCATGAAATCTTTCAGTCGGTTGCGCAGACTAGCAACAGCTACTGGTAATGGACTTGTGTCATCCAAAGTTGCAAGTTCCCACATGATGCCCATAGAACAGCAGGACATAGCATACTTCACAACTTCTTCAGGCAAACCTTTGTCCTAATAATCATTGAAATATTTCAGTTAGTTTATTCACAATGGAAACAAATTATCAACAATTTAATGAGCAATTGAAAACTGTCATATTGGGCTAGCATTTAAAAAAATATATTCCTAGTTTTATCTCATTTGTAAGTCAACATATAAACTTCTCACTGCACATAAAAGCCTCAAAAGTATCATATAAAGCTACTACAATAAGTTTCTATGTTAAGCATAATGTAACTACAGAGCAAGAGACTTTCTTCCAATCAATAGCAGCTAATTTTTTCAATGTTGCTCTAAATTTTTTACTATTGTCACATACCATTATTCTTCTTCATCTAGCCACAAAATGGCAAAATGATGAAAAGGAATTATTAAAAAGCAAATGCAAATTTAAGATCAATTGCTTAGTTAAGGGCACAAGTTCAGAGAACTTAACAAAGATACTTTACATATTTTGCATTGAAAAGGAATTTCCTTGTAACGACAAAATACAAACTTTCAAAAAATACTTTTTGCAAATTTGTGCTTTTATAATTTTTTAATTAACTTTTATTTTTAGTAAAAAGATATTTAAAAAAGGAACTTTCAAAATAGCTAATGGAGAAAAATCCTCATTAAAAGTACATCTGTGCTCAAATTATCAAATTCAGTCGCTAAGAATGGACAGTGGTGAAGCCAGAAAAAACTCAGAGGGGGATATAGGTAGTTTTAGTATTTGTTTATGCTGAAAAAAGGAGAATTTCTGAAGATAATCTTCATGCCCCCCTCTCTTCCCCTGTGGATATGCCACTAAGAATGCCCACTTTGGATGTCTGCTTGAAAATTAGGACGAGTAATTTAAAAGTTTTTTTTTTTTTTTTTTTTTTTTTTGAGCAATCATTAATTATTAACTATCTTCACTTCACCAAAGTTGATGTTGCTCTAATTTTTCGGATTATCATGACAACAGTTGAATATTTATTTAGAGTGGAATTTTTGTCGTCATAGTTCTAAATTGTCTGCGGCTTGATTTTATTCATATTTTTTTCAGTGTTTAACTTAAGCAGACTTTACATTAAAAAAAGGATTTTATGTGTAAAACAATTTTTTTCATAAAAAAACTAACATAGATGAACGTCACAAGAGCCAAAACTTCATCTAAATACAAAATGTCCATAATTACTAACTCCCATCATTGAAGATTCATAAGAAATAAAAGTACATAATGTTATACACTAAATAATCTTTATGATAATTGTACTGGTGGATATTGGCCATTAAATCTTTATCTTTATTACCACATACTAATCACTATTTCTTTCTTTTATGGATATGCCTTGTATTACCCATTCTAGAAAACTACCAGTCATAATGATGGGTGCAAATTCCTTGGCCATTTCCATTCCACCTTATAGAAATACGAAACCTCATAAGTAGGATCTTATCGCAATTCGCGATTGCAAAGAACATAGTTTGAAATCTAAACCTCAAAATTCAAATGCTTTTATTTCTTTAAACAGAAATTACGAGATTCTTCAATTAAGAAACCCCTGCGTTCCTAGATTATTTCTTTAAAAACAACCGGAAATCTGGGGCAGCTCCAAAAAGTTTCACACTTGTACTGCAATGATTAATAGACAACTAAGTGCATTGAAATAATAGATGGGAAAATATTTATGAGAAGAAAAATAAACTCAAACACGAACACAACTCTTACCTGTACTGCACCTTTAACCCAAAGATCATAAATATTGTCCCATATAGCCCAAGGACCTAAATTGTGACAGCTATAAAATATAGATACTTTCTTCATTGCAGATGTTACAACATATATTTCATCTTCATCCACCTCTTCTCCAGCTTGCATGTAATCACTTGAAGCTTGTTTATATTTGTGCACCAAGCTATCAACAAGTGTACCTCTTGCAACAGCACACCTAAAATCAGCAATTAAAATAATTACGTTTAAAGAAATTTCACATAAAACTAATCAAATATAATTAATTCTTTAAAAAACACATAAAAAAAAGAGTAGCTTAATGAAATTCGAAATTGAAAAAATTAACCCTTTACAAAATTATGAGCATAGTCAGCCTCCTAAATTAGTGAAGCACCGTTTATACATTTTTGAAGGGACTGTAGGAAAAAAGCGTACAAATGAAAAAACGTATAAGGTTAATGTGTATTAGACTCTGCAGGGACCAATTTTAAAAACATATAATTGATAAAAACGTACAAAAGAGAAACATATAAACGGTGCTTCACTGTGTACATAATTCTTGATCACATTTAAGGAATTTGATGCTACGCCAGGCTAATATTTCCTTTGTACCTATGTTTAGTTATATAATTCATTAATAAGTTGAATATTGACTAATAACATGATAAAAGAAGCCTACACAAAGGAATTAATAGCCAACAATTGATAGACAGCTCATTCTTTTGAAAGATAACAATTTCTGGCAGAACTAAGTACACTATAATGAGAGATTATGTAAGTTGCTTGTGTATACAATGTTTGAAATACTTGCAGAACAATTTTGTTCAAATGATTTTACGTTGCGGAACATCGTCGGGGAGCATGATAAAGACAGATGTGAAAGTTTCAAAAATTGTAAAGATGAAACTTTTTCACACAGAAAGGGGGCATGTCCTACCTTTAGTTTCAAAGAATATAAAAGGATTGAATACAATTCTTTATAATTTTTCTTTTTTAAACACTTTTTGTCAAAAATAAATTTTAATTTTTTAAAAGTATAAATTAACTGAGAAGAATTACGGCAATTTTTTAAGTAATAAATTGAAATAATTTTAAGAATTTATTTTTCATCATTGGGCAGTTCTCAAAAGGTGGGAGCAAGCACAGACCTCAACTTTGAAGCTTCAACACCAAATAACTTTCATTTTAATTAACTCAAAAATTTTTGAGTTAAATTATAATACTGTATAGAGACAAGAATTGACATAAATTATGGAAAAAATGCTCTTTAAATGCCCTTAAAAAAATATTTTCTTTGCTAAAAGGCGCAATTTCGGACATACCAAAACGTTAACTGAGCAAATGTACCATTAAAGAAATTTTTTTTAAAATTATTTCCATATGTTTCAAAAAAATTTAAAGGTATGAATCTTACACTGAATATTTTTTTGTTAATATTTTACACAAATAACAAAAGTAAAGACAGATTATTCACTTTGTAAACGATTTTAGAAAATAGGAAGTTTGAAATTTGATGCATGTCCAAAATTTACGATCTTTACAATGCTATTTTTTGAGAACTAAGTATATGATGTTTTCATTTTAAAGGTGTTTATCGAGCCTCGGAATCAATTTTTAATTGTTTAAAAGTGTTTTCATAAGATTTTATGCAGTATCTTAGAAGAAAAATAATTTTTTTTAAACGTACATGTGAGATGTCCAAATGGCGTTACGATCTTGACGCCGATAATTCTGTCCATTTATTCATAATTTTTGATGATCTACTGTCTTCTAACCTCAATAAAAAACGTTATTATAATGTTATCTTCTTTAATCCATTGGTATTCTGCATAATTAATATGTTACACATTGAACAATACATAAATTACAGTAGAAACATGGCTGCTTATGATCGAACCGAAAGCCATTTTGCGCGAAAATCGCCAAGCAAACCTCCGTTGGCGACAACACAGTATACGATAAGCTAAAGGTTACCAGAGGGGAATTCCAATTTGACAAATGTAGTTTATCGTCAGCTGTACCAGTTTTGGCGACTTTATCACCTGCGCTAGCAATTTTTTTTTTTTTCCGCTTTTATTATTTTAGAATTCTTTTTCTCTTCTTTCTTTTGCAGAGCCGGCCTTAGCACATGCGGGGCCCGATTAGAGAAATCTGGCGGGGCCCCTTACAGATTGATCGTACAAATTCGGGAAGTGCTGACCGATTTTTTTTTTTTTAATTCAAGCAAGGATTCGAAACTGCCGCAATTATCCGTCTCCCTTCAAATTTCTATATCACGTTCGACTTTTACTTTTTTTATTTCTTAAGAAACGAATGAATGAATGGCCACAAAAATAAGTGTACATTTTAAAAACGTAAGAAAAGTAGCTGTGAGAATCTTTATGCACAATCACATGCGGTTGGTGCACGAGAAAATTGGGGTGTCAAAAGAGGTGTGGGACTGAGGGAATGGCTTCCCAGATGCTGATTTTTTCTTCCTTTTTTTTGTAAAATTGGACGATATTATGGGAATTTAACATTATTGATTAAATAACCTCCAAAAAATGTGGAATATTGTCTCCAAAACCGGGACGGATGATCACCGTAGACCTCTCTCTTCCAATTCTTAGTTCGCTTATTGTGAAAGAACTTGATAAAAGTCCATTCAGTTGGAGTTTTTAATTTTTATTTTCATGGAATAAATCAACCCACCCAGTAAAAAATCATTTTTCTATCGATCATTATTGTGCAACTTTGAGAAGTGAGAACCCCTTCACCATTGGAAGTAAGCGGGTAGCGCAATTTATAACTTAGAACAGAAAAGGAAAATGCACCAAAATGTATCTGTCCTAAAAAAAGTAATTTTAGACCACAAGCAAAGGACCAGACGTCTTTGGGGTGTCAGAAGTGGAACGGAATTGAAGGGAACGGGGGAGCTCTCCTTGGAAATTTTTCGAAATTGAAGTTTAAAAAGGCAGTTTTGGTACGGAGATGAGGTTTGAGGGGGGGGGAGAGAAGAGGGGCGTTAGAGGTCAGATAAAACACCCACAGTCCCTGGAAGAGTCTTCAAAGCTGACGTCTAAAATCGCAACTTTGAACAATTTTATATAAACTGAAGGGAAAGGGGGAGAGGCGGAGGTTCCCCGCCTACCAAATTTTATTTTAAAATTTCAGATAAGTTCAGATTAATTTTGGTAACGATAGGGAATTGGGGGCTCCTCTCAGAAATTTTTGTCTCCATTAGATGATGTTTGATGAAAATGGAAAAGAAAGGAATTTAGTGATCTCCTACGGAAAACTTTCAAAATAGAGGGTTTTATGGCGCAAAAAAACTCAGTTTTATACCCTGTTTGGTAATGATAGGGGAAACGGGAGGAGTTTCCTCCCGGAATTTTTTTTGATACTGAAATGAATTTTATGCTATCCATTTGAAGGAAGGGTTCGAGTGTTTTCTTGTGGTACTATTTTCTAATAGGGAAATTTTAAGCTATTGTGCTGATGCTAAAGAAAGGGGTCATTAGATAGTAAAAATGTTTCAGAGACCTTCCTCATGAAATATTTCGAAATTTGAATCTTAAAAACACTATTTTAGGTTACCTTTAGAGACGATAGAAGAGAAGAAGGAAATTTATGAATCTCTTCCTTCCTTGAAAATCCTTTAAAATTTAAAACTGAATGATGTAATTTTAGTTCGTTTTTTGTGATAACGTTGAGGTAAGGGTGAGCGTTTGATTATCCTTCTCCTGAACTTTTTGAAATAAAGGTCTTAAACACGCATCTTCAGTCACGTTAAGAGAGATGTCAGGGTTTGGTTGGCTTCAAGTAATTTTTTGACCTTGAAGATTTAAAAACCAAATTCCATTCTATATGTATAAACGTTAGAAGAAGAATGGCAATTTGCTTTCTTTAGACTTGTTATGGAGATGTTTTCCGCGTATTAAATACGCAGTATTTGAAGTTTATCATTTATTTATTTATTTTTCAGAATTGCACTTACGTTGGTGTTAATTGTGTAGTAAAAAAATTGGCATTGCTGCTAAGTTTTAAGATTTTTTTTATCAATACTAATAAAGAAAGTAAAAAAATAATAAAAGTAAATATATAAATGAAATTAAAAAGATAGCTTTGGAAATTTCTGAAATTTCGGAGTTTCATGTAAATTTCCGCCATGTAATACGAGTAGATCCTGCGATAGGGGTCCTTGATCCTTGCGTTATTGCGGACTGCTAATAATCATTAAAAATTTGTACTTTGGTTCCCCACTACCTAGTTCCTTTCTCTTGATCGGAAATTATAGGATACAGCAGGTATCACCTTAGATATGGATTTAAAAATTTTTAGCTGGCTATATGTTTTATTTTTTTCTTCAGGAAATTTATTTGAGACTAGTAGTTTTGGACTTAATAGGGATGCTAAAAGCCTCAGGAAATTCCCCCTATACTACCTCAATTGCACTGAATGTAGCTCCATACCCGCCAGATTAAATATCAGTTAAGCATATTATGATTAATATCAGTTAAGTTCATTTGAACCTTATATATCCTTTATTTTCTTTTGTGAGGAAAAAATATTTTTTTTAGAGCGGGGCCCCTGCTGGCGCGGGGCCCCATTGGGATCTTTTACTCTAATCGGCTTAAGGCCGGCTCTGTTCTTTTGGAAACATAATTTAACGATCTCCAAATAGAAATACGAATTTCTTTCTTCAATAATTTTTTTAGACATCATTTTAATTCTTATGACATTAGAAAAAATATTCATTATTAAAACTGATGTCACTTTTTACAATTGTATTATTTTTAATTTGAAGCTTTTTTTTAACTTTGCATCAATTTCTTCAAAATCATTCCAAAACTTTATTAAATGTAAGGAGCAGCATGTATAGCCATTCAAGTATTTCATTAATATCCTCTTTATTATTAAATTGCAAAATTTAAAAAGTAGTAAATAAAATTTTCATTGCAAAAGTTAAAAATCAGATTAATAGTTGTCAAAAATGGTGAAACTTACGTTATGATGATGTCCAAAATCTGTTACCTACAGATTGCTGATTTAATTTGCTAATTAACAATTTTTACAAATACCTGCTGTCTTTTCATGTTCATATATTGTGTTCTAGGTATGCATACTATAGAATAAAATCAAAATTGATGTCAAATTCGAAAATTTTTGAAATTGCTCAAAGTTAACTTTTTTGTTCCCACCTTTTGAGAACTGCCCCATTACATAATGAATAGCAGTTTTCTGCCAACTATGGACATGATATGTAAACTCAACACAGCAAAAAAAATATCCATTTTTTAAAAATTTCATTTACTGATTATTATTTTCTTTTATCTTTCTCTATCTCATTCTATTTCGAACTTTTTAAAAAAGACGGAAATCTTTCATTCTTGGATAAAGAAGAGTAGATAAGAAAGTAGATAAAAAAATAGCCAAACAAAAATACAAACCTTGAATGTATTGCAAGTTCTTCATTGCACAAAAACTCATAAGTTTTAGCACAAGCTTCTAAAACATCAGTATCATTATGACGCTCAACTATCTCATGGATTAGTTTTAACAAGCCGTCCAAATTTTTTTCTTGACGACTCGTTGTATAAATTTCTAGTTCGAAATATTGCGGAATTAGCATTAAGTTGGCAATTTTTTCAGCATCTGGTTGAAATTTAGCTAATAAACTTGGCAATGTCATGATAAAATGCTCAGTGAGCTTTGTGCGATCATCAGACACTTGCTTTAATTCTTTTACAGATGGTTGTTTCCTGTTAGGACCTCTTCCAACAGGTGGCTCACCAGTAGCAGCTTGTTTCACGCAGCAAACCATAATTTCGATAAGAGACGTTTCTTGACGATCATCGAGGGGCTCTTCTTGAGGTCCGGGTTCTTCCAGGAGCAAATCTGTCATGCACTCCCAATCTTTCATCATAGGGTTGCTTTCAATCAAACTATCAACAAGGTAGGCCCCATGCTCATGAAGCTCACTTTCAATGAAAAACTGCACCAAGTCCCTGATGAGAGGAGTGTTGATGGATCTCTTTTTGCCACGTTTTGTTCGCAAATTCTGGACCGCTTCCTCATCCGGCTGGAAAAGACGTTCGTTGAGAAATTCGCCGGCTGCTTGTGCAACTGCTCTGTGAGATGAATACACAAGTTCATAGACATGTTCACAGTCTTTATCGCTGAGAATTTCCCGATGATATTTATGAATGCTGATGACTAATTTTACAGCATGTACAGCAACTTCATACTCTTTATCCAAAGTCATAGCTACAATTCTGTCCTTGAATTTATTTGTGAACAACTCCATTTTGCTGGTCAATTCTTCAGCTCCATACAGAGGCAATAATGCTTGAAGGCATTTTAATCTTGTGTCACCGACTTTATCATGCAATGTCCAACCAATATACTTCAAATAGCTGTCATCCAGAAAATGCTGGTGGAACTTCTTCATCCACTGCCCTATTTCATACATACAAATTGAACGGATTTCAGGGAGAGTATCTCTATATCTATGAACAAAAACACTTTTAAACATGTATGTTAACATATTTTTAATTTCCTCCATATTTTCTTCCAACTCTTGGCGTTTACCAAGCAGCATTTCAAGTCTTTCGGTTGCGCGTTTATCTCGATTTTTTTGACGCTCAGCTTCATACTGACGCTGAGTATTATCGAGATTGATGCTGAGATTTAATGCAACATCAACTAAAGCCGTCATTAATTTCATGGCTGCAAGAGTAGCCGTGTGGCGAAACGCTCGAACTTGCGAATCTGAAAGCCCTGTCAGCAATGAAATGACGTTATCCATGAGATATTGATCATAAATAATGCTATATTGACATTGACGAACCATAACTTGCACAAATTCACAAAAATTCGTGCGGAACTTCTTCCACTGAGGGCCACTCATGATTAGAGGATAATCACCACTTTCTTCTTCGAATTCTTCTGTCATTTTTCTAATTATTTGTGCGTGTTCCATGGTAGCTTGCATTTGTGGAGTGATGCGTCCTTTGCAGCCAGCACATTGTATGAAAAATTGCATCAAATCTAGCAATGCAATGTCACGATCCTGTTTATATGCCTCTATCCAATCATCAACAACACACTGAAGTGCACTGCGGCCTTGTTTGACGACTTCGAATAAACTATTTGGATCCTCAGTTGGGGAATCTTGAACTGCTCTTCGCCCACCTCGTCCTCCTCTTCCACGAGTTCCACCTCGAGCTCTACCAGCGACTCGCCTCCGTTTAGGTCTAATCCCTCTAAAACCAGGATCTTCGACATGGAAATCCAAAGCTTCTGGTGCCTCATGAATGTCTCCAGCAGGGAAAATGTCATCAGCGTCAACTTCAATATTCTGAGGTTCAGGACAATCCTCTTCACTTAATCTTCCCCTCTTTCGAGCCATTGGTAATGCAACGAAATCTTAATCAACTGCAAAAAAATCTAATAACAGATATTCCTTTCACATCCTATTGAAACTGAAACGTCAAATTTCGTTGGACAGCGACACAGCGACGCGCGAAAAGAAAACAAAAATTATTCTACCATGAGACTGCTGCCAATCACATTTAAAGCAAGTATAAATGTTTAATGTAAGCGATCAGTTTTGATGAATTTGATTATTGGTATCAATTTCAAGCACTTTTAAGTGTTTGTATTTTTAATGAAAATTTTAATGTATTTACAAAGCTAGAAATCTGTCTTTGTATTGGAATTTTTTTAATCATTAAAATTTCTTTTTGTAAGTTGGCTGCAAACCTTGATCAATTCTTTGGCGGTAGCGGGAAACTGGATTTTGTTCGTGTCGTGTTCGTGTTTTGGTCTTGACGTGTTTGTTTATGGTATGAATCAGATTTCGGCTTTTCCTATTTTTTGAACCAATTATGCCGGCATTTTGAATCAAAATGACTTTAACCGAATTTGTAAAAGCCGATATTTTAGCCACTTGCAGTGCTTTAGGCATCCAAAAAGGACTTATTTACGAAAAGAGTGCTGAATGTTTGGAATGCTTGCGCGACCTTTTGAGATATTTGAAAAACGACGATGATGATCATTCTGTAATTCGTTACTTAGGATCAATTCGTCTATTACAAACAGACATCATACCAATTATTAAGCAGTATCACAGAGAACAAGAAATTTTTGATTTTGCTTTGCGTCTTCTAGTTGCCATAACCAATCCTGCGTTGCTGCTGTATAAAGAAGAACTGCCTGATGACAAATTGGAGCGCAATGTTTATCTTCAAATCGTATCATGTCTACAGACTTATAAAAAAGCATTGATCGATCCCACCTTTTGGAAAGCTCTATATGTCCGCTTGTACAATCTGTTGGATAAAAGTGCGTTTGAACGTACGGACGATGAAAATTTGACAATTGAAAGAATTTTAATTACGGTTCGTAATGTTCTTCATGTGCCTTCAGATGAAAGTTCATATATTAGAACTGATGATGATTACAGCTTGCATGACAAACTTCTGTTAAGCATTCACGAATCCAAGTTGGATCTTCTTGTTTTATATATGGCTGCTAATGAAGACGAGCATGATTATTGTCTTCATGTCTTGGAAATCATTTCTTTGATGCTTCGTGAGCATACTGCAGCTGATCTGGCTCGCACTGCTGATGTACGTTCTGACGCAGAGAAGGAAGAAGATTTAAACACTTTAATGGTTGTGAGGCAACGAGAACAACATATGAAAAATCAAAAGTTAAAATCCCTCACACCTAGGTTTAGTCGATTTAACGGAGTGTATCAAGTAAAAAATATGAAGTCTCTTAGTGATAAAGATTATATTGCTCATAAATTTGTTAACTTAGACGAGGTGAAATTTGACGCTCAAAAGAGTGCTAGGAGAACCCCAAAAAATAGACTTCCAGCTCGTGACCAAAACGAGACAAGGCGTTCAAAATTTACAGTTAGGTTGTTGCTAAAGAAAATATGCATAGAATTTTTAAAATCTTACAATAAATTGCTGGTTTCTGTGAAACGCCAACTACAGCACAATAAAACCAATGAAAATGATGATACATATTTTTTGTGGGTTATTCGTTACTTCATGGAATTCAATCGCATTCATGATTTTAATGTTGCTTTTGTCGCTGAGACTATTTCTATGCAAACATTTCACCACATTCAAACAGAAATCAACAACTATCTTGAAATGATGTTGACTGATAAAAAGAAAATGATGTTTTGGTCCAGAAGAACACAGTTAGGCGTTAGTGCTTATAAAGAACTCCTTGAGACATTAAGGGTAATGGAAAGATCTAAAGAGGAAGTGATAAGACATAATGCTGATCTTATAATAAAGAATGTATTTTATGTGATTGAATACAGAGAACTGCTTTATACATTGCTTACTCAGTATGATGAAGTTAAGTTCCCATTGTCTTATCTCGCTGAACTTGTAGAAAGTGCATATCTATTTTTAAAAATGCTGGAAAATCATTCTAAAAGACATTCTGAAGTGATTGTCCAAACCAAAAAAAGGACTGTTCGTCGAAGAAAGAAAAAGAAATCGTCTGTCGAAGAGCCTGTAGCAACAGAGCAGCTCCTTAATGACCAGTGGGAGTCCATATCTGGGGATTTATTTGCCGCAACACAAGGTGAAGTAGAATTGCCCACTAACGTAACGCCTTTTGATGGCGCTTCAAACATTTCTTTCACAGAGCAAAAAATTGAAGCCGTGTACAAAATCCGAGATTCTATCACTGCTAATGACGCTGCTTCGGCTGTTGCTTTGTTACGAGCCGCAAGGGAGCTCTGGCCGGAGGGTGATGCTTATGGAAATGCCACTACTTCTGCAGAGGAGGAGGTTAACATTCTGAAAGAGATTCATTTCTCAAATGTTCAGCGAACAAACACTGAAGGTAACACAGTTGAGCATGAAGAATCGGATGTGGAAGAAGAAGAAATGGAAGCATCAATGTCTTCAGTTGCTGAGAAAAAATTAGAAATAGATGAAGTTTATAAAAAGTATGCTTCACCAAAAGTAGTTCAGCCATGCTGTTTATTATTAGCAAATTATCATAAAAATTCTGATCAAACAAATACCAGTTTAATTAAATTTATTCATAAAATTGCTTGGAATTGCAAAATGTATGCTTTATTTTTCCAGTCTACAGTGTTTGTGACTTTTCATAAAATCTTTAATGATCCTGATGTTAATTTCCGCCCAATTATTAAAGAATTTTACAGATTTGGTAAATTTATTATGTCCAAATTTTTTGAAGTGGCAAAAGAGAACCCTAAAATTTTTGTTGAGATGTTATTTTGGAAAGGGGCTCGTGAAGTTTACGAGTTAGAGGAAGGTTATGGAGCATCTGAGAATCGATCGTCAAAATTGATTTGGACTGAAGAAGAAGACGAAGAATTGCAATATCTCTTTGAAGAAAATAAGGATGTACATATTGAAGGGCAAGATGTTGCTGATATCATATGCGCAAGTATGAATAAAAAATCTAAATCTAAAAAGCAAATTATATCAGCCTTGAAAAGATTAGGATTGATAAGTAATGCAAAAGATTTAAAACCGCATTTGAGTAAAGAATGGCGGGAAACAGAAGTTTTGGAACTTACACATTTATTCAATGATTACAAGGACTCGGAAGATATAATGAGTGATATTCGTGAAAGGCTTTCTATCAAACGCTCGAGGAAAGCTGTAGTTGAAAAGTTACTGGAACTTAATTTAATCACTGATCGAAAAGAAGTAAGAAAGAAAAAATCAAAGAAGCAGAATAAAAATAATGACAGTAGGGATTCAGATTCTTCTGATGACGAAAGTGAATTATCTGATAGCTTAATTGTGCCAGAACATAAAAATGTAGCAAATAAAAGTGGTTCTGAATCTGATGCAGATGACGAAAACTATTTTAATAGATTGAAAGCTGAACGTAATACTAGCAATTCAGCTGCCAATGAAAACGTAGAAGTTAACGAAGTTGCAACACTTGAAATGTTAACTGATAGGAATATGGAAATTAAAATTTGGGATGAGCAAGAAATAATGGAATTGAATCGTTTATTCGAAGAACATAAAAGTTCTAATAAAGTATTGAAAAACATCATCAAAGGTTTAACCATTAAAAGGTCCAAATCAGAAATAGTAGGAAAATTGCTAGAAATGGGACTTATTAAAGATAAGATGGAACTTAAAAGAAAAGAAAAAAAGCATGAAAAATCTAACAAGCAACTGGTAAAAAAAACAGAAGGTACTTTAGAAGGAAAAAAGAAGTCATCTAAGGTTTGGGAAGAGCAAGAAGTTGTAGAATTAACACAAGTTTTTAATGAATTCAAAGGCTCTGAGAACATCATGGACATGATTCTACAAAAATTAACTGTCAAAAGGACAAAGCCGGCTATCGTTGAAAAATTATTAGAAATTGGATTGATTCAAGATAAGAAAGAAGTTAGGAAAAAACGTACCTCTAAAAAATTTAGCAATGGAAAAGAAAATAGTTCAGGTGAACACTCTGAAGACAGTACTTTTGAAGACATTGCAGAATCTTTGCTTGGATCTGCACAAGGTAAAAAACGTTTGAAGAGAAGAATTTTATCAGACTCATCTGATGATGAACAACTGGAGTCGAAGATCTCTGATATTTCTGAGGGGCCAATAGCTAATCCTCCCAACAGTTCTAAAAAAGCAGGTAGTGTGAAACGTCCTCCAAAAGTGTGGAATGAGCAAGAAGTTATTCAGTTGCATAATTTGTTTCGACAGCATCGAGACTCACCTGATGTAGTTCAAAACATAAATGATGAACTAACCGTTAAACGTCCTAAAGAGAAGATTATTGAAAAGTTATTGGAATTGGGTTTAATTCAAGATCGGAAAGAAATTCGGAAGAAAAGATCTTCAAAATGCATTAAACCTAAAGTTTCTGAATTTTGGGATGAAAGTGAAGTTATTCAACTTCACAATTTATATAGTGAACACAAAAATTCTGCTGATGTTGTTCTAAATATTGTTAATAATTTGTCTGCCAAACATTCTAAAGAAGCAGTAATTGAAAAACTTGTGCAATTAGGAATAGTACAAGATCGAAAAGAACTCAAGAAGAAAGGAACTAAAGAAACAAATTCTGATATTTCAAAAGTATGGAATGAAAGTGAAGTTATTGAGCTATATAATTTGTTTACACAATACAAAAATTCTACTGATGTTGTTCAAAGTATTGTAGACAATATGACTATCAAGCGGTCCAAGAAAATGGTAACACAGAAACTCTTAGCATTTGGACTAATAAAGAACGAAAAGATTCAAAAGAAACAAGCTTCTTCCGAAGCTCCAAAAATGTGGGATGAAAGTGAAATCATTCAGTTACACAATTTGTTTTCTCTGTACAGGAATTCTGATAATATTATTCAGGATATTATAGATAATTTAAGTGTCAAACGTTCAGAGAAAATTATTATTAAAAAACTGTTTGAATTAGGATTAATAAAAGATAAAAAAGAAATAACTAATCAGAGATCAAAAGCCAAGTCCAGAAGTGAATCAATAAATGATTCGAAAGTATGGAATGAAATGGAGATTGTTGAACTCCATAATTTGTTTAACAAGCACAAAACTTCTAATGATCCTATTCAGAATATTGTAGATAATTTAGCTGTTAACCGTCCAAGAACAAAAGTAGTTCAAAAGCTCTTAGAATTGGGACTGATTAAAAGTGAAAAAGAAATTTCAAAAGTGACCAACTCTCCGGATGCCATCACGGATAAAGTTATTGAAGATTCATCAGATGATGAACTTCCATTAGTTCAGTCATTTGCATCTAAGTCTAATGTTGAAAATTTAGTTGATTCATCTGATGATGATGAACTGCCATTAATTAATTCATTTGCATCCAAGACTAATGTTGAGAATTTAGCTGATTCATCTGATGATGATGAACTGCCATTAATTAATTCGTTTGCATCCAAGACTAATATTGACAATTTAGCCGATTCATCTGATGATGATAATTTACTGCTAAGCCGTAAAAAAGGGAATATGTCTGATGCAAAGAAAAAACTTCAACCACTTTTATCGGATTCTTCTGATGACGAATTACTTTTTAATGGAACCATATCCAGTTCATCGAAAGAGGGTGATCAGGACATTAATCAAAATTCAAAAATTGGTGGACAGGATGAAAGTGATCCTCTTTTGAAAGAAATGCTTGGTACCGAAAACACTTCTTTACAAGATCCAAGTTCAACTCTTTCGGACGGTATAACAAATGAAAAAATTAGTGCCTTACCATCTTCACATTCTTCTGTAAACAATGCAGCAGAAACTGTTCCTCATAGTTTAGAAAGTTTAAAGGCCAAGAGAAAACGGATTATTTTTAGTGATGAATCTAGTGACGACAATGATTTTACTGAAATAAACAGTAGTAAAAAATCTGCATTCATAGATGAAGATAAAAGTGCAGAAAATTCTTCTGATTTAAAATTGAAGAAAAAGAAAATACGTGTTTTGCTGGACAGTGATGATTCTTCTTGAAACTTGTGCATTATCAATTAATAACTACTTTTAGTACATTAAATGTGAAATATTGCACATTTTAAAATTTTCTCATAAAGTGATAATATGTCATCAGTTTTCTAAAATTGAGTTTTATATAGCATTTTACAAAATACAGTTAAATCTCGGATAACTCAAATATTCCTTTATCTTCAAGTTTTCATCGGGTCCAAAACCCTTGAGACTGTTGTGGAAATTTCCCATAACTAAACGTTTTAACCGGCCCCTTGGAACTTCGAGTTATTGAGAATTGACTATATTTTTACTTGCAAAATTATTTATCTGTGCTAATTTTGTTTTTGGTCATAAATTAGTCATAATGTGTACAGGGTTCATACACTCCTTCAAAACTCCTCCAATACTCCTTCATTTAGGAAATTTTTTTGAAGGGCCCTTCAAACTCCTTCATTTTTGGTTTTAACTCCTTCAAAACTCCTTCTTTTTTAGTTCAAGGCTGCATAATCTTCCTTTATGACAGTAACTTAAAATACTTCGCTCGATAACTTAACTTCGCCACAAGGGCAAAGGCATAAAGGCAATTTCAATGCAGTAATTTCGTATACTTATTTTTTTTCATAAAGATGTGATTTACAAATTGATCATAGAAGTCATAAAAGTTGAAGGTGAAACATTATTATATGACTAAGATAGCTATATGGTAGTTGTTTTTTCTTCCAACACACTCTCAGCAGCAAAAGTCATTTTGTCTAAGTATTTTTAACTATTTAAAAATACTGAAGTAGGTGTACTATGTTTAGTGATTGTGTTAAAAAAAATATTTGTTTAGTTAATCGTAGTTATGATATTGTAAAAAGGTTCATCCACAAGTGATGTCATTCCTTGAGGGGAGGACAGGTTCATGAAATTGTGACAAGGGGAGGAGAGAGGGTGGCAAAAAGTGACATCACACCATTATAATAACAATATGTTTATAAAAAATGACATGTGGCACTGAAAAAGGGTGAAGGGGTCAAATATGTTGAAAAAAAAGTGTGAGATCATTCAAGGACAGCCCGTTAGTACACCTTCAAAATCTCATTTTACTCCTTCAAAACTCCTTCATTTTATTTCTGAAATTGAGTACGAACCCTGTGTGTAGTTAAGCTAGCAGTGGCATAGTGAGGTGGAAGAGGCTTCCCCTTAAGGTTTTTTTTTTTTTTTTTTTTGTGAAAATAGTAGAAATATAATGTAAATTGGCTGCAAACCGCCTTTTCTTTTGGTGAGTCTTTTTAAATATTTTTTTTTCCAACTGCAGCACAGGAAACCAGGACAGAAATTTAAAAAAAAAAAAATAGTTCCTACGTTGTTTTGTAGTGCAAAATAATACTCGTAGCGGACTCTCAACAGGGTTGGCATATATATATATATATATATATATATAAGTAAAAAGGTTATGAGTTGATTACAATATTGATTTGCTTGTGCTTTTGGATTGATTTATTTTATTTTTAATTTATTTGGGATGTTAAATGGAAAACCATAGATATTTCTCGAAAGACACCAAATAGATACTTTTTTTTTGGTTCAAATTGGCATAAAAGAAAAATACATAAATATTAATTTAAAAAATGCAACCAAACATTTGTATTCAACCAAATATTTGGTTAGAATTTTAACCGAATTATTCTGTGTTTGGTATTTGGCAAAATATGGTTTTCGGTGCAGCTCAAGCTAAAATAACTTATATTGCAGGGAAGGGTATAAAAAAACCTTAATTTAAAAAAATGCAGTAAATCATTTTTTTTTAAAATTAAATTTAAGAAAAACGTAATTACTTAAAAAATTGCTATTACAAACTACTTTAACTTTTCCCCCCTACTGAAATCAAACAATTATAAAAAAAAAATTAAAAAGATATTTAGCTGTTCTTTATGTATATAAAGCTGGTACAGCCAACTCGTGATAACTCGAAGTCCCAAGGGACCAACTGAAAGCTTCGAGTTATTGATAGTTACGAATTATGGGAAATTGTCAGTCTTCTCAAGAGTTTAGGGTCCAAAAAAGAACTTCAAGATAAAGAAGTGTCTTAAAAAGCTTCAAGTTATCGAGAGTAGACTGCATCTTAAAAGCCGACCATTGCCCATTTTTATATGCCAACTTTCCTGCAAAAGTGTTAGACAGAAACATTGTACATATATATATATATATATGTATGTATATATATATATAATCAATTTTATTTGCATGATTACTGTATAGATATTGCAATTAGCTTAGAAAATTTTCTACCTTTTCATTTGTATTTTTAAGTCATTTCTTAATTTATATATACTGTATGTTGTAAATAAGTTTCAAAGTATCAAAAAATTTTAATTTTCGGATTTTAGTAAAAAATTAATTTTTTAGTTATTGGAAAAAATTCTTGAAACATAAATGAAGCTCCTCAGAATAAGCAGAACCTTGAACTTTCAAGACTACTGTTGTCCAGACTCCCAAAGTGGATGCCAGGAGCAATCTTTGCACCCTTTGAGTGCACAATGATGTAGTAGTGTCTCCATCTAAATGCTGTCAATAATTTACAACTACCATGTATTAAGTTAATATACATTTTTTTTAGTTTCAGCTCTTTTTTTTTTTTTTTTTTGATAACTTGCCGTAATTTGTTAATAAGCAACAAACATAGCCATTATGATATGTATAAACTTTTAAAAAATAAGTGTATAATGTGCTTCTAGTGTGGGGCATGGCTAAGAAGACCATAAGTTCTGTTTTCAGACAGCCTGTCCCATTGTCCCTGTACATTGTATCGGGGTGCAGAAATGCCCCGTTTTCTGAAAGTTAGCAACCTACTCTGGCAAAATTGGGAAAAAAAATGAAAAGTTAGAAATTTGAGCACACACACAGATGATAAATTATAGAGCGAGGATCCAGTAGTCACATAGTGAAAAAATAACAGTAACCAATCAAGCAAAGCATGGGTGCCCATATGGGAGGGAAGGAAAGGGGAGGGCTGAAGCCCCCCTTAGAAATGAGAACTTCCTTGCTCTCGGTACTTTTTTCTTTGTAAAAATATTAAAATATTTCTTCTCTAGATGTTTATGAATAAGTTAATAATGTCAAATTTTAATAACTTTAATCTGTACTGAAATCGGTTTCCATGGGGAAAATATCTGCCCCCCCCCTCCCCCCACATATTACAATTTCGCATATGGGCACCCATGAAGCAAAGTTACCACAACCACTTGATTAGTAGATCAGTGTGTAGAAAATGGTTAACATATTTGACAAATATAGGCTTTTTTTTAATATAAATCACAGCTAGCAAACTAAAATAATATCTAAGTAGCAATTATTATGTCACCTTAAAACTTTTGTGGGTAAAAATACAGGGAATGTATTATACATATTCAAGTGTGATTACTCAATTAAAGCTTTTAAAATTACCGCAGTTCTCACACATGTCTGCTATTTTGGCTAATTTTAAATATTGTTTTTGCTCTGTCCAAAACTTTTAATCTGATAACCCTGGTCTGAGACACCTAGAATAGACTATGGAGTGTCAGTTTTCTGGTTAGATTTAATTATTCATACTAATTGACTTAAGTGAAATCTGAGTTACCGTTTTTTTTTTTTTTTTTTTTTTAATCTGTTAATTTCTGTTTGTAACAAGCACAAACAATTAATTTTTTATTAATTATTTTTATGTATATATTAAGCATGCTATTGCCTTAAATTCTAAAGCATCCTGTTTTGAGGAAGACAGCTCTGGTTACCTTAGTCATGGGGCAGACTGTGCCCTTGAAAATTTTAGAGGGGGAGGAGAGGGTGTTTTCAGGAGTATTTTTTTTCTTTTCTAGAGGCTATTGTTTCTGGAAATCTTGATATTGAAGGGGATGTACCATTGTTTTTTTTTGGGGGGGGGGGCACCCCTGACTAATAGATATCCTGCCCCACTTGCACATACAGGATTTTTTCCTGGGAGGAGTTCGAGATTTTTAATTTTAACGAACTCGGATACTTGAAGCGAGGTGCAAAATCAGAAATTCCAACAGCTTCCTCCGTAAACAATTTTTGAAGTTTTTTGTTAAAAACTTTCATACTAAGTGAAGCTTTACTACACAATGTATCATGCACCATCACTTGCAGGTGTGGCCTGTTGAATGTGATAAAGTATTCTAAAAACTGATTGCACTTAAAAAAATTGATTACATAATGTAATTGTAAAAGCTGTCAAAGATTTGATAAGGAAACTTTTATTTGATTAAAATATTCAAGAAAATGTTTTCACTTAAAAATTTGATCTTGATAATCATCAGATAATTATTAATTTTTATTTATTTATTTATTTATTTTATTATTATTATTTTTTTTTTTTTTTGAAATTTTAATTTTTTTTAAAAAATCAATCTGCTTTTTTTTTACTTGGATTCATCGGTTTCATGTGAAGTTCAAAAAAAGAAAAGAAATGAAGTAACATTGGTTTTTCATTGTAATTATTACAAAGTATATATTAATTTTAGTCTATATCATGTGTATAATCTAGTTTGCTTGGAAATATATAATTATTTTGTGTGATTTAAATTTTGTAGATTTTTTAATAAAAACATGGTATTAAACAATTTGTCTTTCACTGGAAGTACTTAAATTCTGTCTTTGATTGCTTATACTACAAACAAAAAATATGAAAAGTATTGGGTATATTCAGTAAATTACCGCCCATTAGCCAGGGCTAAAGCAGAAATACGTGAAATATAGTTGTAGTTAAACCGAAAAAAGTCTTCAAATTAATGGTATGTGAAGCAGATAGTTTGGATCTCTTTTTTCTATTAACGTTGATATTACAGTTAGAAGTAATATGTATCCAATCAACTATCCTAAAATTGTGATTGTCTTGTAATGATGTGAAATGCATTAGCACTAGAGAGGGAAATGCATATTGAGAGTAAAGAATTTTCAATAATGAAAAGTCTTTTTTAATTAGGTGATTCTTAGGTTCAATTTCCTTCAGATTTTTTTTCTTCTCATTTTTATGCTTGCTGTATAGACATGGCAGCTTTAACTCTTATGCTTATTTTTTGCTCTGTACTTTTTATTTATTTATTATTTTAAAGACACCTCAAAAACACAATTGAAAGAAACAAAACTAACAAAAATATAATGCATAAAAGCTATGAAAATAAAGTTAATGCTGAAATTAAATGTGTAATTTTAAAATTATAATTTGTTGTAGTATTTTGTGCAGGGATGTAGCAGGGCCTTAACACTAGGGATGCACCGATAGGATAAGCAAATTAACCGATTACCGATTAATCGGCTGTTGATAATCGGCCGATTAATGATCATAATGGTTATTTTTGATACTACAGTGTCTCTATCATTTTTTTTCTTTTATAATTTGAATTTTAAATATAGTTAATAGTTTATTTCTGAGAGGAGATTTATTTTTCTCTACTTTCCTAATTTTCCCCAAATAATTTCAACATTTCATCCAATTTCTTTGAGCCAATTTTTACGTTATTGTTAACAAAATTCCATTGTGAGTATAAAAATTTAACAGACATGAAAATTTAAGAATAAGGGAGGGATAGCCTGTGATCAGCTGGCTAATTTAGAAGCACTTTTACTTTGAATTCATTTTTTAATAATTAGTAGCCATTTAATCAAAGACTTTAATCTAAGTTTTTTTTTTTTTTTTTTGTAAAAACTATAAGGTTACCTAAAAGCACTGTTAAAGGAGAAAAGAATAGACACCTGAAAAATATTGCAACATTGTATACATGTGTATGTGTATACTTATTCAAAATAGAAGAAATAAAGAAAATAATAACATTGCTTCAACCATCAGTTTGTAAAAAAAAAAAAAAAACTAAAGTATGGACAAGAAAAAAACCCCATTTGGTAAAACCCCATTTGGAGTATGCTGTTCAGATTTGGTCTCCTTATCTTAAGAAAGATATTAATCTATTGGAAAGGGTTCAAAGGCGGGCTACAAGACTAATAAATGGACTTTCCTACTTAGATTATGATTCCAGGCTTAGAAGGCAAAAAATGTACAGTCTTGAGCAAAGAAGAGACCGAGGGGACATGATTCAGTTGTTTAAATTTATTAAAATGAAAGATGTTACGGGGCTGAAGTTTAGCACTGAAAAAAGAAAAAGGGGTCATTGTTTCAAGCTATTTAAATCTCAGGCTAACATGGATATTAGGAAAAATTATTATTTTAGCAGGGTAGTGGAACCTTGGAACAGCTTACCGGAAGAGGTGGTATGAGCAAGGGAGTAGATAGTTTTAAGAGGGCCATTGATCTTCACTGGGGATTATTAATTGACCAGAGCCAGTTTAGCTGGGCGTCACATTTGTATTTGTATATTTAATAATATTTTTTTTTTGAGTTCAAAGTTATTAATTTTAAGACTTAGTTGTAAAATGCATGATGTTATCATGTAAAAACGTAAAAAAAAAAAAAAAAAGAAAAGCAAATGTGTCATCCAAAGCTGGGGTGAAGGTACGATACTATAAACTTAAAAAGTAAAACAGAAATTACTGCAAAAAGTAGTATAGGTGCAAGGCAGGTGATGCGAAAAGGTGATGTAACTTTATTATATTATTTTATTAATAACAAATTAATAATTTTGGGAAACTTATTTTCCTCAAGTTCTTTTCCCTTCGAGTATGTGCGGAATTTTCATATTGTACTAATTACTTTATAGTGCTGGCGCTGTATGGAGTTGAGTATGCAAAATATGAGGACCGCATTCAATAAATTGTTTTGAACTCAGAAAAGCTTGCAGATTACGATTCTGGATGTTGCCAGAAGGTTTGTTGGTCCACTAATTTTTTATATTCCGCTCCCTTAGGTACTAAGTAAATGAATTGAGCCAACTCATCTGAACCATCTTAATGATGATTGTCCTAGTTACAATGTCCCGTTGTTTCTTAAAATTTAAGATATTTAAAACTAGGTAATTTAAAATAAAACAAAAAATAAATAAAAATTAAAAGAATACTTTTTGTTGAAAAAAAATATTTAATACCAAAAATCGAATTTTTACTTAGATCTTCAAAAGCAAAGTATAAAAATCAATCTTTTTTATTTTGACAATCATTATTGATGCACTTTCAAAGCAAAATACAATTTATTTGTAATTTTTTAAAAGAACGAGACTTTTTTTGACAGTTGGATGAACATTTACAGGGCTGAATCAACAATTTCGGTAATGGTCGCTTCGTCAGTTACCGTGGGTACAATTTACCATTTCTTCTTTCGTAGCCAAATAAGGTATAATCAATAAGGCTGTAACAGTGTTTGGTCAGCATTTATCCAAACATATGTTTGTGCTGCAGCTCTTCATAAATGTAAATGCAAAGCATCTCATGTGCAAATTATTTTTAATAAATTTCCACGGAAACCGATATTTTGCGTAATTTATTTATGCTGAAGCTCATCAGCAGCTAATTTTTTTTTTTTTTTTCGAGAAAAGATAAATGCTAACAGTTTTTAATTCAGTTAATTATTCGACACTAAGATTTGGATTTCCAAAATGTCCTAGAGCTTTTTGTACAAAATCCAATGATGCAACTTTTAAACCTTGTGTTTCTTGAACCCAATCTGCTGGTATAATCACAGCCACTGAGAGAGTGTAATGCTGGCAGAATATGACAAATCTTTTCGCCTGTGATTGAGCTGTCAAATGACATCCTGAAATGAATTTCTTCTTGTACGAACCGTCAAATCATAGACCTTAACAGCCAAGATGTGCTAGCTTATTCCAAAAATAAATTCCCAAGATGCAAATATCTGTATCAGCGCTAATAATTATACTATGGGTAGTTATGTTTTTTGTGGCGTGAAATATATGACAAAACGTTCTAGAATCGGCTTCTAAGTGGTTGGAATTTAATTCAAGTACTTCAAAAAATACGAAACCTTGTAATTTAAAACATTTTGATGGATCATGAAATCCTTTACAAATATATAACTCGCAATCTTGATTTATTTGTGCATATCTTGAAGCAGCAGTACAGAGGAATTGAACTAGCTGTAACTTATTTTCAGTGCTAGAAAAGAAATTATTGCAATTCTTGGGACTTTTGTACTATCATTTAAAATTATAACACTTTAAACTTTTTGACCCTTACTCCGTAAAGCTGGCTCTGAACATTTGATCGAAAGATCATCATACCTAAATACTATGTCCACTTGTTTTACATTTGGCTGCAAGAAAAAATCATGGATTCTTTTGAAGAATGCCTCAGCAAAGTCGCCAAAAGTGTTGAAATTTTTTAATGGAATTCGATGAACAAGTGCCATACCATCAACAATAAAAATTTTAGAATTTTGTAAATTGAAAATCTCCATCCGTGTGTTTGCACCGCACTTATAATGACTTTCAATTTCAAGAGCGAGTTTTGATTTTGGGGATTTCCTGTAGAATCCTTCTGCGTCAAAAAGGTACTTGCAGTAATCCAAAATTGCATGAGCTGTTAAAATTTGTGTGTCAAATCCTCGTTGATCAGCCAATGTGAATGTTTTTTGAAAAAGACATATCTGTTGCATTTTGTAACTTTTTATTACACTTAGTTTTTCTTCCTTTTTCATGGGTAGTCACAAAATCGTCAAATTTAATTTTTTAATAGGGTCGGATAACTTTTTAGAACAATCCGCTCTTTTTTGTACGTACTTAATGCAAACTCTTCATTTTCTACAATATTTAGCAAACATCGAGAAGAAGATTCATCAGCAAGTTCACCGGTGTAAATGTTTCGGAGCGCGCAATTTTCGCTATTATTGTAGGGATTGCAAGCAATAAAATATTTGACGATACTTTGAATATCTTTTTCGTCTTTATTGATCCTGGATTGCGTCCATTCATTGTGGTAATTAATGTCACATGCAGAGTCTGCTTCTATTCCGATATATGAAGAAAAAGCCTCGTGTATGCTGTTTTTAAACGGATAAAGAAGTAGCCATCTCTGCATCGCATCTTCATTTTTTGTAACACCTATCAAACCCAGCCACTGCTGAAGATTGATTCTGAGACTGTTCTAATGCTAAATTGGGACTTACTGCATTAAATCTACCTTCCGTTCGTTTGACGGACAGCATTCCTCTTTTCATATCATTTACAACTTCTAAAGGTAGTTTTATCATATCTTGTAAATAAAGTCCCCCCACGAATGTAATTTGTGTGATTCGTGGAGAAAAAGTAAGGTGACATTTTTCTAGTTGTTAACAAATGCCGTTCAAAATTATTACTAATATTAGCCATAACTGAACCCAACAAAATTTCAACCACTTCACAATACTTGTTCAAATATTTAACAATTTCGTTTTTAGTGTTCTTGGAGCGAAGAAAATTTAAAAAACTCATTAAAAAATCTGTAATTATTCTTTTATGTTGATTATATTTTTTAGTTAGGCCTGTATGATCTTTATCAACTGTATTCTCTCTTATTTCTTTGAGACAAGTATTTAGCAAATGCATCAATAATGATTGTCAAAATATAAAAAGATGGATTTTTATATTTTGCTTTTGAATACCTAAGTAAAAATTTAATTTTTGGTATTAAATAATTTTTTCAACAAAAATTCTTCTTTTAATATTTTTGTTTTATTTTAAATTACCTAGCTTTAAATATCTTAAATTTTAAGAAACAACGGAATATTGTAACTAGGACAATCATTAAAATGGTTCAGATGAGTTTGCTCAATTCATTTACTTAGTACCTAAGGGAGCGGGGTACAAAAAATCAAAGGACCAACAAGCCTCCTGGCAACATCCAGAATCATAATCTACAAGCTTTTCCGAGTTCAAAACAATTTACAGAATGCGGTCCTCATGTTTTGCATACTCAACTCCATACAGCGCCCGCTCTATTAGTTACTTTTAAGTACAGTAAAGTACCGTTTATATGTTTTTGAAGGGACTGTATGAAAAAAACGTATAATTGGTATAGGTTAATGTGCATTACACTCTGTAGGGACCAATTTTAAAAAAGTATAATTGATAAAAACGTATTAAAGAGAAACGTAAACGGTGCTTCACTGTACTTAAATTCTAATTCTTAAGGGAGAGGGAAGGGAAATTTCATGTAGTTCTAATCGTAACGTGGATTTTCATCTGATACTTGTTAAAAGACTATAAATCCTCGTGAACCAAATAAGATTGTGCGGAGATCCTCTGGGGTTGGTGAGCGTCAGCGAGCAGGGGGCGGAGTATTGGTGATAAATATAGTCATCATAATTTCTTGTTGAAAATATGCTAAAAAACGATTTTGGAAAATATGTTTTCCGCCAATTAATCGACAAAGTGGCCGATTAATCTGCGCATCCCTACTTAACACACCGGATGTTATTCAAAGTATCTTATCTATATTGTTACGAGAACCCTAATTTATCTCCAAAACTGACTGATTTTGCTCTGTTCAAATCTAAAATTTACCTAAAATGGACATTTAAAGAAATCCTTTCAAGTCATAAAATAAATGTTTTAAACTGCGTAAGACAAAATTAGTGCACAGGAAAAGAAAAAGGATGTCACATTTGTCGTCTTATAAAATTTGTTTGGTGTTTGGCATATTTTTAAATTTTAGAATCCATTAGTAACCAATAAAAATAATGGATAGTTTTTTTATTTGTCAGTATTGAAAGTATTGTTGATACATTGAAAGTTATTACAATTACATTGTGTAGGATTCAATATTTTTTCTGGAGAATTCCCCCACGCCACCCTTTTTTCAGTCGATGAACAAAGCGGAAAGACAATGACTTTAATTTACACCCCCCTCCAATTGCGTTCTGGTAGAAAAGTTTAGCTTAACAGCAATTGGTAAATTTTCCCTCTTGCTTAAAGATAATGGTTTTACCAAAAAAGTAATGATAACTGCAGTGTAACATGAGTCTTGTACTTGAGCCAAACTTGTTTGGCTGCAGTAAGATATACTTCACTCAGAATCAAAAAATCCTCGTGTGCTGGTGTCACTATAGGCTATAATTGTACCAGTTGGAGGAGAAAGAGAAGATAAGTAGCTCTCCCTCGGAAATTTTTCGAATTTAAATTCTTTCAAAAAGAAATTAAAGTTATCCTTGGTGAAATTATGATGGGAATTGGAAAATGAGACTTTCTACCGGAAAATTTCTAAAACTCAACGCTAAAAACGCAATTTTTGACTCTTTTTGGTCAAGAGGGTTCGTCTTCATGCTTCTGGGAGGGGCTTGAGCCCCTTAGCTCCCCCGTGGGTGCGCCACTGTGCTCGTTCAAAGCGAGTTATGCCGTCGCCACCGGGATTACAAGAAGGCCTCGTGACGCTTCCCCCGAGTTACCTTTGAGTCACGCACTGAAGACGACAGAAGTCGTAGACGTGAAGCGTTGAACACCACGGCCGCCATTGCAGGAGTGTACTTCTTTCTATAGTTTGATGCAATCGTGTTTATTGTCCAATTAATTTGGACAATTTTTTTGTTGGCAGCCCTCCCACTGTTGTGTGCCAAACTGTAAGGGCAACTATGATGGAAATAAAGTCCCGGTGGCGACGGTTATGCTCCCATTGACTAAACATTTTATGAACCAAGTATTTCTGATTTCCTCGCTAATTCCGGGTTCTCGTTAAATCAGAGCTCGTTATAAGCAAGTTCGACTGTATGTGCGGTAGTTTCGGAAATATGACTTCTAAAATTGGATCTATCATTTATGCTCACCCAACATTTTAATGTTATATTTAACTTTCTTTTTAGGCATCTGCTATGTACTCTGACTATGGTTTTTGTTTTTTAACTAAATGTTTCTTTCATCTTATATTTGAGTTTTTCATACCCCAAAAACATTTGAAATGTGCAAAAAAAAAAAAGCTATATTTTCCTAGAAAAACACATTGTTTTTGTATTGTAATGAGATTTGCGACAAATGTCCTTTGAAGACATTTCTTCGTGTGCCCAAAACTATATTGACCTCAACTGCGGTTCGTTTGAATTCTTTCTCTCTTCCTTTGACTTATTGATGATCAGCTTACTCGAGGGAAATCCCTCTGAAAAACAAAAGCCAGTGACCAGCAAGTTTCTATCACATTTATTCGGATGAAATTCCGCCCTCGCATTGGTCCGGCATGAGGTGTGGTTTAGATATGAGAGGAAACAATTGGGTTTCCCTAAAATAGAAAGGGTTTGTTGCCGGAAACATATTTAAATTGACTGTATTTTGTTTACCCCGAACTTTTTCTGTGAAGGGTTTAGAATTTGATGAGGCGTTGTGTGGTAGATCGGATCTCCGGCAATCTATAAATGGCTGAAATAAGAGTCATAAGTTACAGTCCATTCCAGAACACAACTTTGCAGTATAGAATAGAATCTGGCAGCTAAATAATCTCGTATAAAAATTAAAGAAAAAAAATATAAATAAAATTTGAATTTTTGACATTTTAAATTCAATCTATATATGCCTTTCGCAATCACGAGAGTGTATGTGGCGCAGTTAGGAGAAGGTTTTGGTGTTAAAATCATTTCCAGAATCTTTGGTTTTAATATTTGTTGCCAATGGGATCGTTTCCAAAATTTTAAAAGAATTTTTTTCTGAAAGAGCATCCTTAAAAACATAGGATCTGACCATTTTTTAAAATAATTTGACAAAGTTTAATATTAAAAAAAAAATTTAATCTGTGTCATTTCATTAATTACACTTCTACTTATGACATCACAAAGACAAATGATGAATTGCAATTCACTGTTGCCATAAACCAGAGTGCAATATTTAATTTGCTTTTTTACTCACATGTATTGGCAACGATATGGTTGATAACAAGAGTAGAGCGCAATATTTAACACGCTTCTTGATTATCATAACGTGGAAACGCGGAAGACAGCAAGCCTAAACAATCAGTGCGCCAATGTAATACGCGGCAAAGCTCATCATTTGTAACGTCATAAAGACCACGCATTGTTTGAAAATCAGACATTTTAAAAAAGTAATTAAAAAGTAACTGTTGGGTAAATAAAAGTATTTTCGGGGTCCATATTATTATTTTTTTTCGCTCATTCTATCAACTTCAGTGACTATAAGTAGTACTTTTGACTGAAGGAAACAACCCCAGTCTTATAAAGTAGTTAAAAAGGATATAAGGGCGGTTATGACCAAAAACCTCACACAGAGAGTAAGTTCTGGCTGCGCTACTGTAGTGTGTGTGTGTGTAGGCGTGTATGGTGTTTGTAGACGTGTGTGTGTAGGATATCCACGCCACCGTCCAGCCGTTCGGGGGAGGTAAGGCCACTATATAAGGAGAACTGACTTGACCGACATTTTGGTTCAAAAAATTGTCAGGTGGCAAAATTAGTATTTGTACAAAAGCCTCGTTGCTTTGTACTGACTGGCGCTCAAGCTACAGATGTGATGCCTGATGGATGTTTGAATTTTTGATTCAGTAAATAAAGAAGATTTAAATAATTTAAATTAAAAACAAATAAGATGTGAAAAGAAGGTTCATTACAGTAACATTTCCCGATACATTATTGTTGAATTTGTGAACTAAGTTATCTTTCTAGATTTACCTTAAGTGACATTTTACTCAACTTATAATCCATTGTTTCACTACATAGCATCCAGCGACTATTATAACGTAATAAAAATGCTAAAAACAGGATTAAGGACGGTCAAGTGAGAACAAACATTAAACAATTCGTGATTGCTCAAAAAAAAAAAAAAAAAAAATCTTTTCATTAATCACTTATTATCGTATTATAGGGCAACAAAAAGAACTATAATAGAAGGTTACAAAACAATTGTATTACATTTTTTCTAGAGGTGGGAATGGTGTGGAAAGAAAACCTGAAGTTTTGAGGGAAAAATCAGTTTTTTCTGTTTTTTCTGGAGAAGTTATTTTTCTAAGAACAGAAACGCTTATTCTCGAGATTTATCATTGACGCAAGTTAGAAATGTGAAGTGAAAGCCAAGTGCAAATTTTATGATATGGAAATTATTTTTGAGGTAAAAAATTTATCCTTTCATTCCAAAGTTCTAATGTTATTCTTTAATATTAAGAGGAAATTCACGGTACTTTGTTTATGATAATAAACAAAGAGCTTAAGAATATCTTTTATATAAATAATTCATTGAGATGTATCCTTTTACTTTCTTTATGCTGTAATTTTCTTCTTCTTCTTCTTTTTTTTTTTTTTTTAAATCTTGGAAACGACGAAAAAAGTTTTTACTTACAAAAGCTGCAAAATTAGCTGCATAAAAGTAGTTCTCACCTCATTTGTCTACGTATTTATTTTTTCTTTCCTAGAATCCGAATATTACATTGGAATTATTTTTGTAATTTAGTTCTACCATTTGTTTTTCCTACGCTTAAATGTTTGAAAAAATTGCTTAAATTTGAAGCGTTCATAGTAAAACATTTATTAAAGTATTTGAAATTTACTGAAAAATGACATGCCTAACGGCGTGAGAGAATGAATTTAATATCAGTTTTATGAAAACAAAAAGTTTTCTTTTTACATAAAAGAGACATACTTTGTTTTTATAAATCCGTTTAAAAAAATCAACGATTAATTACGTAGATTTAAAATTACTTTGAAGCCTTAGCCAATTGACAACCGATACATTTATTTGATCTTATGAAATCGATGCTGGTATACGAATAATAGTCTCGTTTAGTTCTAGATAAAACTTCCGGCGATGCATTTTTTTTTTCTTTTTTATGTGTGTGTCGTGCACGAGGTGTCTGTGAAGTCCGTATGGTGTCCTTCAAGATTTCAGATGCGTAGCTGGAAAAGTTACGCTTGTAAATTATATTAGCTGCAGTAAAGTCTCTTGCGATCCTTAATACAGGTGTTGATATTTCTAACGAAATGTCGAAATGTATTATTATTTATATCCAACAAACGTTACACAGAGCTGAAACATTTCACAGTGCTTCAACAATTTACAATCAATAACCGCTTTTCACAAAGTGGTTTGAAAGCAGAATCACGATAACAAAAATGCAGGAAATTTTCGATGTTTTATATGTTTCTGTAAGATTAAATCACTTTACATAAAATTGCTTAAATTTATACAAATAGTTGGCGAAGTATTTGAACAGTTATTATAAGTGGTATTAGAAAGAATCACGTAAAGCTAATTCTAGCTCAAGTTATCAATAGTTTTAGTTTTGAAGTAAAACTTTTTGCCAGAGCTTTGAAATTCTGATCCGCAACCTTTTGTGTGACGGAAGTGACGTAGTTGTTTTTAATTGTTGCGGAAAACAATGAAAATTAATAGTAATTGTAAAGAAGAAATACTTCCGCTTTTTAACTGTTGCTAAAAAGAACGAAAAGTAATGGTAGTTATAAAATAAGTTTTGTTAATGAATTAAACAAATTAATTACAAGGCTGCACTTAAAGAAGCATATATTTGGATTTGGGCATTTTGAACTTTAAAAAAAATGCAGGTTTTCGAAGATTTTTTTGATTTCTGTCAAGTCATCAGTTTAAAAGCATAATTCACGTTGCTTAACTTTAGTTGTTAAGTTGGTTTGTTAACTTTTATTGTCAAAATTAGTATGATTTTTCACTGTTTTTGGCTCCAATTAAAAAGCGGATTTCGAGTATTGTTTAGTTCTCGTGTTGTTTCAATAGTTTTTAATCATTCAAATTTACAATTTTGTTGTGATTAAGCCTAAGTTAGGCGTAAAAAGAACAAGAGCATAGCGTGAGAGCAAACGTGCTAGTGAAGTGACAGTTCCAAATGTAAAAAAATAAAATAATGGAAAAGAAAAAAGAAACGATATCCCTTCTATCGTGTGTCTTTAGGACACACAATTTTTTTTATTAGTACATGAGATTCTTAATTTTTCCAGAACCCTTAACACTGCTTCGCAAAACTCTATTTGTTTCTGAGAATTCCTGGGAGGAAAATGGAGAGGCATATATTTTCTAATATTATACCTAATAATAACCGACCTTACGAAAGGCCTTGCGCGACTTTTCTACTTGCAAATAGGACAGACACTCAGCCCCAAACGTCCGGAAGCAAAATTTGTCTTCTATACCGTCACGTGCGGGGCAATCAGACAATTATAAATTTCACCAACATTTTCTCTTAATATTTTAATTAAACATCAGGGGTAAGCACATTTTTCAATCTTTACATTTGATACAAAGATACTCCTGACACAGTGATATTTTTATTAAATAGATTTGTTATTTAAAATTTTATTTATTTGCATACGTCAAGTGCGGTATATCCAAAGGCAACCTCTTGTAACTTGTTGTATGAATTAGTTAATATTTTTCCTCCATTAATATAGCAATGACAAAATAAATTATAGATTTTGAAAGCAAAGATTCCAATGTAAAGAAAACATATCTCATTTGTTGAGAAACTATAGTTTAAACCATTGAAAAAAAATTATACATTGGGCCATTCCACGAAAAAGTAGTCCCTTTGTCTGCACGTAACGATTCATATACAGTGTACTTTCTCTATCTGAACACTCCCTAATGCGAACATCCCCCTATTCTGAACACATTTTGATGGTCCCGGCGAAACTCCATAGACTTAACATAGGCTGGCCTCTGTACTCTGAACACTATCTTACTTCTATTATATATGCGAAAGTTTGTCTGTATGGATGTATGGATGTTTGTTACTCTTTCACGCAAAAACTACTGAATGGATTTTGATGAAACTTTACAATAATATAGCTTATGCATCAGAATAAGACATAGGGTAGTTTTCGTCCCGTTATGGGGGGCAAAACCCCCTTAGGGAGCAATAAAACACAATTTTCGTATAAATTCTCTAATATGGGGATGAAAAAATACTTGCACTTATTAACATTATATGACCATCGAAAGCTCTGATTTTTCTGCTGAAGATGGCACCTGTTCCAAATTTCTAAGTGGAATAAAAAACGAGTTATGAGCTTTTTAATTCCATGTTCGAAGGCTTTCCTTAACTCAATACAATATTCAGTGTATCATCTCAACTCCCTTTCGATAGCGAATATTGTTGTATTGTTGACTATCTTTGCTTTTCGTGACTGTTCAAGGCTTTTCTCAAGTCAAATCTTGAAGTAGGATTTTTGCACAAAATTGGCAAATAATACATGGATTTGGCTGATTATTTTCCATTTTAATGGAACTTTGAGGCAATTATTGTTTTTTTTTATTTATTTGTATTGACTGGGTATTTAATCGATCAGCTGGAATCTAGCCAAACTTTTTTTGTGGAATCATTTCAATAGCTAAGGCATTTGGCATTTTTTTCAACTGTCGCTGTTTTTGAAGGTAAAGACTACGCAATACTGTTTCTCGGTTTTCACCATGTATCCAAATATCGCCATTTCTTTAATATCTGTGTCTTGAAATTTGTTAACACGTAAAATAATTCGCCAACTAAATTAAGCAAATCCATAAACAGCGCAAAAACTTCTATTACTTTGTCTTTGCACACAATTTCAAACAATTGCCAAATTTTTTACTGTTTGTTGGAAACATTTCGGGTAGCATCATTTCATAATCACCAGAAGTATCTCTGTATTTGGCGACTCTATCTCTTCGATGAAAATTTGTAACACACAGTTTTACAAAGTAGGGAGGATAGGAGCATCATTTAAGGTATCCCAAAACGATTAATGCAAATTTAATAACATTTTAACTCGCAGTAAGGGGACACTTTTTAAAAGTTTGTTCT
This sequence comes from Uloborus diversus, assembly GCF_026930045.1. Classification (NCBI taxonomy): domain Eukaryota; kingdom Metazoa; phylum Arthropoda; class Arachnida; order Araneae; family Uloboridae; genus Uloborus; species Uloborus diversus. Next base: position 81,440,301 of record NC_072738.1, read on the forward strand.
TTAATGGCAATATAGAAAAGGTTTTAGACTATGTTAAAAAAGGAAAAAAAAAAAAAAAAAAAAAAAGATAAATCTTTGTAAACGAGTGAAGTTTAATTTTATATTTTGGAAATTCCTCAAATTTGTATATGCTTAAATATCGTTTTTTCGTTTCTAAAAGAGTACTATTTTGTTCTTCATACTTATTGACATTTTACTTTTATGGATAAGGAAGAAACTCTATTTTTAATCACGTCAAAGCGGTGTGTTTTGAGTTATTTCAGTTACAGCAGAGAACGAATAAAAGTAGCGATTGTTTCTCATAATTATTACAGACCCAGGCAACGCCGGCTATTTTTGCTACTTACAATTATCTGGTAACTAAATAAAGTTATGAAATAGAGTCTGCCCCTACCCTCAGTTACCGTCGAAGAAAGATTTATTTTTCGCCAGAAACGGCCAAATACTTGCAAAACATTTTCTTTATAGCATCTTCTGTTCGGAATTAAAAATCGTATCTTATGAATATAGATTAACCAAACATTTTACGTAGTTTCATAAACTTGGCAAGTCTCTGCCGAATGTATGGTACTGTGGTCCTTTGGCGATAAATAATGGATTAGGATTTATTATTTTACATTTTAAGGTTGCTTTTAATTGCTTATTTAATTTTTAAAACTTATTTGATAGGCAGAGTTATGATAACGTGTTCGGGACGAGTGTTCAAAAATTTTGGCGCTACAGCCATGACAAAAGTTGCATTAAAATGTAAAAATTCCGCCAAATTAATTTTGGTAAAATGATCAAGTACCATGAGGTATTGAAGTTAAAATTAATCAGCCATATTAGTGAAACAACACTCTTAAATAACATTAAAACTAATAATTAAACGTAAATTAATCCACCAAATCCATTTTTTATCTGCAGTCTTACCAGGTGACTACTTTAGTGCATTAGCGAATTATTTAAAACTTTTATGAAACTTTTAATTTCCTTTTTTCTTTTTTGTGTGTGTATTTTTAAGGGTTAATGATGCTAATTAGGATTTTGGAGATTAATGTCCCTATTATAATAGCGACAATGGAAAACATTGTTATTTCTTTTTTTTTTCTTTTATTTCTTTTTTTGTTTTTTATTTGTTTTTTTATCCTATGAGACCTGTACTGATGAAGATTTTTGGAAATAATCATAACTGATATCATCAGAGGGAAATGTTATTTGAAAACGCTGATAGAGACCATTCTAATAGAGACTTTTGGGATTTTTTCTCTTTGCGAAATGAGAAGTTTTTGTGCTATTATCCTCATTTAAATGGGAACTTAAAAAAAAAAAAAAAACTGTTGTGCTTACTCTGATTTTAATGGTATTTTTACTCTGAACTTTTTCGTATTGTAATCAGGACCGTTAGGTACGTTATTTAGAAACAGTTGATTTCCTTCTGGTGGGGATTTTAGAGGTTTGATGTTATGACTCTAAAGGGACATTATTACAATCAGTTTTTGTAGTGATAGTTGACCCTATTTTAGGACGATTTCTACGGTAAGAAGTTATACATTATACCAATAATTTAGACTGCCGGTGTAGCGCTGGATATTATGCATTTGACGGAGATCAGGATTATAAGGGAACTTTTTCACTTTATTTAAGAATAGTTGACCTTACTCGAATTGGATTTTTCGGGAATTACCCAAACTGATTTCTTTACAACTCCTGAACGTTTTCGTGATTTATTTTTTGTGATTTTTGGGTGTCTTCTCAGTTTTTCCGACATTTCATTTACTCCCCTTCCCCCTAATTTTTAGTTTTAATCATACCTTTTGATGCATTTAAGGGGGCAAGCAATCTGAAGTGTCGGCGAAACTAGAGACAAACACTTTTTTTGGTAACTAATTGCCTGTAATAACCATCAATTGGAAACTAGTATGTTGTGGCCATCACGAAACTTTCTTCTATATTTTTCTTTTTTTTTCTGATCCCTCCCCATGCTTGACGAGGAAGCAATATTCCCAACAAAAACAAAATTACACATGCAAAAACTTGACTACCATCCCAATGTCTGAATTATTTTAAAAGCAAAGCAAAAGAGCGAAAATTGAAAGTTATTTTAAAAGCCTTGCTTGAATTAATTACAAATATTTTATTTGTTAACAAACATAAGATGGCAACAGTTAAAAATTTTAAATCATTGAGATAATATTTCCGATCATTTCCATTCAATTAAAATCACGAGAAATACGCAGACGACAATCTATTACGATTTATCTTTCTTATTGTTGCATTAATAAAGCTATTTTTATTCAAAAAAAAAAAAAAAAAAAAAAATCAACACCTCTTGGAGTGATTGGCGTCAAAATTGAACCAATGCCTGTTTACGTATGGATTCACATATATTCCAAATTTCAACCAGAACGCAGCATTACTTCTTGAGATAGGGCACTCACAATGGAAAACTAGTATGTTGTGGCCATCACGAAACTTTCTTCTATATTTTTCTTTTTCTTTTTTTTCTGATCCCTCCCCATGCTTGACGAGGAAGCAATATTCCCAACAAAAACAAAATTACACATGCAAAAACTTGACTACCATCCCAATGTCTGAATTATTGCAAAAGCAAAGCAAAGAGCGAAAATTGAAAGTTATTTTAAAAGCCTTGCTTGAATGAATTACAAATATTTTATTTGTTAACAAACATAAGATGGCAACAGTTAAAAATTTTAAATCATTGAGATAATATTTCCTATCATTTCCATACAATTAAAATCACGAGAAATACGCAGACGACAATCTATTACGATTTATCTTTCTTATTGTTGCATTAATAAAAATATTTTTATTCGCAAAAAAAAAAAAAAAAAAAAAAAAAAAAAAAAAAATCAACACCTCTTGGAGCGATCGGCGTCAAAATAAAACCAAAGCCTGTTTACATATGGATTCACATATATTCCAAATTTCAACCAGAACGTAGCATTACTTCTTGAGATAGGGCACTCAAAATGGAAAAAAAGAACGGGTGATTGCGCTACCCCCTTTTTAGCTGTTGACACAAAAATAAAATCAGTTCTTATACCCACTAAGGGCTACTTGCCGATAAATTTTTCTTTCATTCCGTTCATTATTACTTGAGATACAGCAGTCACAATTGACGACAAAAAACGTTCTATAGCTCAACCCCCGTTTGAGTTATTGACACCAAAATTGAATCAGCACCTGTTCCTGTTAATACCAACATATGGACCAAATTTTGTTTGATTCCGCCAGTAACTTCCTGAGGAATAGCAAGCACGCGTAACTCGAAAAACGTCCCATTGCTCCACCCCCCTTGGAGGAATTCGCGTCAAAAACTAATGGGCACAAGTTCACATAGGGGCACATATGTGTACTAAATTTCGTTCGATTTCATGCGGTAGTTTTTGTTGTAGAGCGGCCACAAAAAACTGGTCACACACAGACGTGACACACATACATACACACACACACACACACACACATACATACACACACACACACACAGACAGACAGACATTTTCCAAAAATGGTCGAAATGGACTCAGCACACCTCAAAACGTTCGAATCCGTCAAAATTCGAAATTCGAAAATTTGCACGAATCCAATACTTTCTTCTATATATTAGATATAGAAGAAAGTAAAAAGAACGGGCGATTGCGCTACCCCCTTTTTAGCTGTTGACACCAAAATAAAATCAGCTCTTATACCCACTAAGGACTACTTGCCGATAAATTTTTCTTTCATTCTGTTCATTATTTCTTGAGATACAGCAGTCACAATCGACGACAAAAAACGTTCTATAGCTCAACCCCCGTTTGAGTTATTGACACCAAAATTGAATCAGCACCTGTTCCTGTTAATGACAACATATGGACCAAATTTTGTCTGATTCCGCCAGTTACTTCCTGAGGAATAGCAAGCACGCGTAACTCAAAAAACGTCCCATTGCTCCACCCCCCTTGGAGGAATTCGCGCCAAAAACCAATGGGCACAAGTTCACATAGGGGCACATATGTGTACCAAATTTCGTTCGATTTCATGCGGTAGTTTTTGCTGTAGAGCGGCCACAAAAAACTGGTCACACACAGACGTGACACACACACATACACACACACATACATACACACACACATACATACACACACACATACACACACACAGACCGACAGACATTTTCCAAAAATAGTCGAAATGGACTCAGCACACCTCAAAACGTTCGAATCCGTCAAAATTCGAAATTCGAAAATTTGCACGAATCCAATACTTTCTTCTATGTATTAGATATAGAAGAAAGTAAAAACTACATCAACGTGAGCGAAGCCGCGGGTAAAAGCTAGTAACCTATAATATAAACACCCAAGTATTATGAACGCTATTTTTAATCTCCGTTCAATTATTACCTCTCTATATACTGAACATGTTCACAATCGGTACTCCGGAATTCCTATGAATCAAATTGAAAAGACAGAAATACATACACAACTTTATCACAGTGATCAAAGGGGAAAAAGAAAATTTTTTTTCCCTGCATCACAAAAATCATTCACCTGAACATTTTGAGCCTAATTTTTCTGCCATCCTTATATATTATTTCTGTAGCCTGTTTTTTTTTTTTCTACGCGAGATTTTCCTCAATTCTTGATCGATTTCTTTGATTTACACCTTATTTTAAAGTTTATTGTGCAGGCTACTGACGAAAAATAGACCCATGGTCTAAAAATAGTTTTCTTTTCTGTCAAAAAAACCTGTTTTAAAGAACCAGAATGAGGTTTTCGGTTAAATTTATAACTCTAACTTGCACAGTAACCGGCAGAGATGAATAGCTTGATCGGCAGAGCGTTCGACTGGTAACCAAGAGAATGAGTGTTCGGGCCCATGTCCGGACAATCTGCACCAAAAAAAATTGGAGAAATATCGCGCAATACATGAACACTGAATAACATTTATGAGGGAATAGATGAAATGGAAACGCTCCATGCTGTTATGAAAACTTGATACAACATGGAGCTAAATTGATTCTTCTTCTTTTTTTTTTTTTTTTAGTTTTTAAAGCTTTGGCTCCGGTAGGAAAAATAAAGCATAATGTAAGTGAAAATATAAGTATCAGGTTTAAGATTTCAGACTACAATGGCATTGTTTTTGTTATTACATGTACTCATAACATACAACAGATAACACACGTAATAAAATTAATGCAGTGGGAATGCTACTTGGTGTTTCGACTCCTTTATGCAGGCCACAGTTATCATTCAGATAAGTTGACTGTTAATCGAAGAGTGTTCTTCCTTTTTTTTAAGCTTTGACTACATCCAGACCACTCAGCATAATGTAAGCATAAAAAATATTAGATTTACCAAAAGGAAATCCTTTTTGTGCAGAAAAACATTTTCATTGTATGCTGAAATGTAGATGTTTCTAATAGCAGTGTTCGACCTTTTGTACAAATGAAAAAATACTACGCCAAATTGAAACTAAGAGTTTCACCCAGTAAACCTTTAATTATTTATTCGAATACGATATAAAACATTAAAACTATTATCAACTTCATTAGTAAGAAATCATTTTCTACTCCTCTGCTTTCGGCTGAAAAAAAAAAGGAAAATATACATTTTGTCTACGTTCGAAAAATTACACTTAAAAAACGGACTTAGTTCAACTGGTTTTGGTTTTCTACTTTAAGTGTTCGAGTAAAAGAAAAGCATGTGCGGGCATTTAATCCGTAACGGTTAAAGCAGCCTGCTATGGGATATTGTTCAATATTCAAAAATAAAAACACTTATTTTCAATGGAATTTATTACTTCAATCAAATTTCATGTTTTGCGAATAATTTTTTTAATTGTTAAATGCTGGCTAATAACAAAACATAGACGCATGATCTTATTTTTTTTCTCGGCAAAAGCTTTTTTGCTGTTTTTTATTGCGCAGTCCTTCAATGAATAGCATTCGAAAAGGAAGGCGCAATCGCTAGGATCGTTAGAGTGTCGTGCTGTTAATCAGAATGGCGCCAGCTCGAATCCGTGGCAATAAATATCTCTTTAATGTTTCTTTTTTTTCCGTCAGATGCTCACATGGGCAGAACTGTATTTGCCACAACCTGTTTTTTCACATGCAAAATTACTGCGTTTTCACGAGTCACTGAGCCACACTTTTAAACATATTTATGTTTGCATTGAAAATACGTATAACCAAAAGGTGAGCGATGATCAAATTATCACAATGTTGTATTTAACGAGGTTTTGCTACTGATGTCTGCAAATTACATGCCTTCTCTTGTGCGCTTACGTTTTTCCGTTTACTTTTTCTGGTTCTTCTTTATAATGTTCTTTCTTTGAAATTTTGAAGAGCGAAATGCCTCATGAAACAATTCGAAGCACAGTGCAGAGTTCCACGCGGGTCGACTAGTAAAAACACTTATTTTCAATCGAATTGATTATTTCTATCAAATTCCATGTTTTACGAATAATTTTAAATCGTTAAATGCTGGCTAATGACAAAGCATAGACGCATGATCTTATTTTTTTTCGGCAAAAGCTTTTTTGCTGTTTTTTATTACGCATTCCTTCAATGAATAGCATTCGAAAAGGAAGGCGCAATCGCTAGGATTGTTGGACTGTCGTGCTGTTAATCAGAATGGCGCCAGCTCGAACCCGTGCCATTAAATATCTCTTTAATGTTTCATTTTTTTTCCGTCGGATGCTCACATGGGCAGAACTGTATTTGCCACAACCTGTTTTTTCACATGCAAAATTACTGCTTTTTCACGAGTCACTCAGCCGCACTTTTAAACATATTTATGTTTGCATTGAAAATAGGTACAACCAAAAGGTGAGCGATGATAAAATTATCACAACGTTGTATTTAACGAGTTTTTGTTACTGATGTCTTCAAATTACATGCCTTCTCTTGTGCGCTTACGTTTTTCCGTTTACTTTTTTTGGTTCTTCTGTATAATGTTCTTTCTTTGAAATTTTGAAGAGTGAAAAATACGGTGCAGAGTTAAGGTATTGAAAGTTTGAAGCAAAAATAAAAATGAGTCAAAAAATACGAAATTTAACTTTTTATACCAGCCCTAGATCCCCTCACTAATGTTTAGAGAAATAATCTCCATTGAAAACTACTACTAACACAAAAAACTTGACATTTGTGCCACCAAAACTCAAGGAGATATTCCAGTTAAAAGTTTTAAGGGACCATACAGAAGATGAGATTGGAACTTATCGCTCATTCAAAAGAATGACATCTCGTCAAAGTAAGAAAAACAAGAGATATTTATATTTTTCATTGCTATTCAAAAATATAAGATCTATGATCAATTTTTAACAAAACTACATGAAAAGTTTTTAAAAAAATATTAAAACTTAATTTTTTAAAAATAAAAAACCAAAAAGTGCCGGAAATTTTATCTCACAAAAGTCTTCGTACACTTTAAAAAATATCAATATATTATTGAATAATCTAACTTTTTATTAAGTTATTATTTAGTAGATTATCATGCAGTATCAACAACACCTTTTAAACGCCTGGGAATAAATTTCATAATTTTTTCTTTTCTTTTCTTTTTTTTTTCCTTTTTTTTTTTGCGTAATTTCTGATTAAGCGTTCAACAACACTTTGAGTCTTACTGTTTCCAGCTCTATATTCGTTTCGAAGCCGTATTTTTGTAATCTAGCCTCCAAATATCTCTAAATATGTTGCATTAAGTTCAAATCCGGAGATTGAGGGGGTATTTTCTAAACTTTAGGACAATTTTCGAGGCACTAGACGCAAACGTTGGATACCGTGCACTGTTAAAAATTTTCCGGAAAATTTACGGTAATTGTTACTGGCATCCATGTTGCCAGTAACTATTACCGTAAAAATCAAATGTTACTGTAAAATTTTACGGTTTCCTCGGTAGGCCACAGCAACCAGTTGGCGCTGGGATCGCTTATTTCTCCGGTATAAATTACCGTAAAAATCAGCGATGCGTCGGCGATGCAATTTTACAGTAACAATTACCAGAAAATCTTCCTGAATTTTTAACAGTGTGTGCTTCTTATCTTTGTCTTGATAAAAAAACAAAGTTGTTTCCAATAACCAAATTTTTGGCTAAGAGCTCAAAATTGGGTTTTAAAATATTTAAAGGAACGGCATGATTCATTATTTCATCTAAAAAATTCCAAACTACCAAGTCCTGGATGCTGATATGCACCCTCACACTAGAACACCTCCACCGTCCTGATTAACTGATCCAACTAAGTTCTTAAAGTTCTACGTTCCTAGTTCCAAATTTTTCTTCTACTTACAATTATACAACAATTTAACCAACAATGTTAAATTCATTTTTATCTGTAAGTAAGACGTAATTGTAAAACGTTTTGAGCTTATTTATCATTGATTTTGCGACGAAAAGCGTAAGCTTTCTGTTTTTTCGCACGACCAAGAAAATTTCAGCGGGAAGAGGTCCCATTTAATCCAGCTAATCAGAGATCTTGGTGAACAATTTCAAGTAAAAATTAAATGTAAAATTTTTCATTTAACTCTGCAGAAACATTTACAGCACTCAAATGTGTATTTTTTCATACTTTTTTTTAACTTTAAATCATCCATCACGCTTTGTCAACTTTGCCAGTTGACTTTTTCTTACCTTGTTTTGGGTCCGATTCTTTTCCTTTAAAGCATTTTATCTAGCACTTCACTATGGAATGGTATAAATTATCTTATTTTGAGACATTTTAAACCAATTTACACTACCGTGAGGAAAAAAAATCAAATTTCGAATGGTGTTTGTTGTTTTTACGAATACCAGCCATTTTAAAGTAATAAGCACAATATTAAGGCACAAATAAACAAAAATTTAAAGCCAAATGATTTTTAAGGGTCCAACCCCACCACCCAATGCAAAAATATTAAATAAACGGCATATGATACTTTTAATTATGAATTTATTCGAAAATATTTGAGTGTACGATGACTTTTGTGGCGTGTTATTTCTCTGTCTCTTCGTTTTTTGACCCATTTCAAAAAGAAGATCTGTCAATATTTAAAAAAAAATTACTGGGTTGTATTTAGAATGACATAGGAATGATGTGAAAAAATATTGGACTTCATATTCGACTCCCAAAAGGTGCTATTGACGGCGAGTGAAAAGTGGTGTAAGTCACAAAACGCTGCGTTTCATATCTCGGTGAATATTGGTCGTACTAATTTAAAACTTTTTGTGTTGAATTTGTTTTTCAATGGAGATTATTTCCCTAAATAATAGTTAGCGGACCTGGGGCCCGTATAAAAAGTTAAATTTTGTATTTTTTGACTCATTTTTATTTTTACTTCAAACTTTCAATATCTTAACCCTGCATCTAATTTTGAACATTTTTGCTACAGGAAGTGTACATCTAGGGCTAACGGTTGCGAAAATAAAGGTTTTGCAGGTTAAAACGGAAGAACCTGTATAGCTCACTAAGCAAAGTACTGAACAGTCTTTTAACGCAATAGAATACCTATACATGCATTATCAAGTCGCCCTCAATAATGAACACCCCCATAATCTGAACACTTTAGTTCGGTTCCATAATTGTTCAGATTAGAGAGTCCACTGTATTTCATTAAAAAGTGATAATTTTAAAAGGTAATTACGAAATCGTTGTCTTAAGGAATCACACATACGTTTGAAATTTGTTAAGCAGTAAAATTTTGTTCATTATCCTTTTAAATTATAATTTAAATGAAATATATGAAGCGTCACGTGCGGGACAAAATTACCGTTTCCGTAGAATGACCTAGCAGAAGCTAAAGTTTTTAACTTTTTATGCCGTAAGAGGGCCCAAGTGTGAAGAGTTATCGAGGTTGTGTCATTGTCCAGAAACGTTGCAAAGAAGTACTGAACATTTATTTTGTGAAATGAATGTGTGTAGTAAAAGATCCTTTTAACTTTTGTCAGTTATTTTTTGTGGTGTTACACAAAAAGGTGAGACATTCAAAGAGGCTTTCAAAATCAGTTTATTTGACAACTTTAAAAAAATATGGATATAATGTACACTGACTAAGTTATCAACAGGTGAGTTAAAAGAAGTAAATAGATCAATGGTTGGATATCGAAGGGAAGATGAGGTCACCGTATGCATCAGATAACATTACTTTTGATATTCCAAAAATTCTGAAGAAATAGGAGCTGCTAAAATATTAAATTAATTTCAAAAGTCAGTTTTATGCAACCTTGAAGAAATTTGAATTAAATCAAAATTTTATAATATTATGTTTTGCCTTTATTAACGCTTAATCGTAATTTTACATTAACATATGGAGTTCTTTAAACACATGATATTTTTTACTCAAAACTTATATTTATTCATTGAATCAATTTTATTGATTTTCTGCGCAAACTGATTGCTCC